>NW_020652304.1:531063-610087 GCF_003573695.1 Papaver somniferum | reverse complement strand
TAAAAGAACTAGATTGAAACCAAAAATGTTGATTGTGTTTTCGTATAGGGTATATTGAGTATACTTCTACAAATATATTTTTGGTTGTGTGTTCTGATTTTTTCTGACATTGGTGTGAATATTATTACGGAATCTAGGGATGCTGAGTTCTTTGAACATGTTTATTCTAAACCTGTACCTCATTAGAGATGTGTTGTTGATCCCCTAGATTTATTTTCAAATAGTCAGAACTTATTTTAAAGGAAGATGAAGTTGATGTTGAGCCTAAGAGAAGTAAAATAATTAGACTTGAGACTTCTTATGAAACCGACTTCATAACATGCCTAGCTTAGTCCGAGCCACAGACTTGTAAAGAAGCCTTGATATCTACTGAAACTCCATTCTGGTAAGAAGCTTCATTTAGTGAAATGGACTCAGTCCGTTGGAACCAGACTTGGGAGCTTGCTAGTTTACCTCCAGTTTGTAAGACCATGGGATGTAAATGAGTCTTTAAGAGGAAACGATAGCTAGATGAAACTGTGGAAAAATATTAAGTTAAGTTGGTAGCTAAAGGCTATAAACTAAAAGAAGGTGTAGATTTCCTTGATTCCAATTCAATTGTGACGGAAATTACTTCCGTTGAGATACTAATTGTTATTGCTGCCATAAAGAACGTAGAGATACATCAGATGGATGTCAAGACAGCTTTTTCTAAAACCGTGAATTAGGTAAAGAAATTTACATAGATCAACCTGAAGACTTTGTAGTGAAAGGTTGTGAATACAAAGTTTGTAATTTGAAAAAACTTTGTATGGTTTTCAAATAAGCACGTAAACAGTGACATGGAAAATTTAATCATGTGATAATGGATAGTGGATTTAAATTAATGAATCTGACAAGTATGTTTACAAGTAACTTGTTAAGGATGTCTGTGTAATTGTATGCTTGTATGTTGATGATATGCTTGATACAAACATAGATGTGATCAATTCCACTAAAAACATGCACTGAATGAGAACATTGACTTGAAAGACTTGGGCCCTTTTGATGTAATCTTAGGGATGAGGATTAGAAGATAATCAAACATTTATAAGTCTTAGTCGTTCTCATTATGTTGAGTTGTGCTTAAGAGATACAATCAGTCTGATTGTAAACCTGCTTGTACTTCGTACGATTATTCTTGTAGTCTCAAGAAAAAATAAGGGTAGTGGAGTATCTTAACTTGAATACTCAAATGTTATAGGATGTCTGATGAATTTAATGAACTGTAAGAGTCCAGACATTTCCTATATTATGAGTAAGTTAAGTGGATATAATTGTAGTCCAGAGCAAGAGAATTCAGATGCACTGAGTAGAGTATTATGGTACCTAAAATACTCTTTTGATTTATGAAAGGTATCTTATTGTCCTTGGGACTTTATGATGCAAACTGGATAGTTGACTCAGAGGAGTCTAAGTCTACGAGTGGATATGGTTTCACTCTAACATGTGGGTTTGTTGTTGGAAGATTTCCAAACAAACATATCGCTCAATTCATTATGGAATCTGAGAGTATTGCGTTAGATAAAGCATGAGAGGGGGCCGAGTGCCTAAGATGATTTTTAGAAGACATTCCTCTTTGGCATAGGCCTGTGCCAGCTATATCTATACATTGTGTTATCCAAGCTATAATAGTTAAAGCTAAGAAATAACTAATCTCAATCGGCGTTATTTCCATTGATTGGATAAAGTCCAAGGAGAATATCGCGCAATCTTTGACGAAAGGTTTGTACAAAGAGATAGTTAAAAATGCATCGAGGGGGTTGGGGCTTAAGCTCATATATTAAACTTGCCATGAAGGATACTCAACCTTGCTGACTGGAGATCCCATGATCAAGGTTTCGAATGAGACAACTAATTTATGGTGGGTAAAGGTAAACACTATCAGAGATTTTCATTCTCTGTCCCTTCCCTATGGTGTAGACGTGATAGTGTGACTGCATGTGGAGGATGACTTTTTAATAAGTCTTAATGAGTTCTATAGTTTCAATTTAAGATTGAAGTGGGGTGTAGCAGTAACACTCTTTATGGAAACTCACCTATCTGAATGAGGAAGTGGGTCGTTTCCTGTGAGAATATGAGCTGATTCTCTAGAGCATTCTGAGAAACAGGATACGTCCAGGGCCAAAACGGACAAAACGGCACGAGCTTGGCAGCAATCTTGGAGATATCACCCGTGGTTGTTATCACGAATTACATCAAATGCTAGCAGTTCAAGACATAGTTCACTGTCTCTAGCAAGTAATTCTGGTAATATCTCACTAAGCAAAGGTTCAAGACCTCATGGACACCTCTGCCTAAAATGGTATTTCCTTCGTTTTTTATGTGATTTTCATTTTGATGGTTTTGGTATTACTGGAACTTAGGACCTAAAGGTCACTAAGGGTTCACTAGTTCATGCTTTTTCACTTTGGTGAAAGATACCTATAGTCTCACCATGTGAGAATTAAAGATGAAAGCTCTCAATACTATTATGATTTATGCAATCCATAGTATGACCCTGGGGTCAACACACTTTTGTGTGAGGGAGAGGACGTAGAAATGACTAGTATGATTTCAACACTTGCACGATCAGTCTGTTTGGATCGTGAGGTTGGGATGTTTATTTACCAAGATCTATCTGTGTTTTCATGTTTTATTGAGTTTTCATTCATGTGGGGGATTGTTGGAATACGATTAATAAAAAAATAATTTTTTAAAGTTTTAATAAAAAATTATAATTTATTGTTTTATTTTGTGAATGAAACTTTTTAGTCCCACATCGTGGAGTTTCCAATTTTTAGTAGTTTTAAGAAACTATATAAAGCTTTTAGTCCCACATCGGGGAGTTTTTCTTCTTAAGTTGTATTTGTCAATTATATAAAGAAATTCACTACTTTTGTAAAATCTATGGGAAAGTGGTTGTTCTATATTTTAGAGGGACCCCTAAGGGAAAATATTTTATAGCGGTTTTTAAGCATTCGCGATTTTCCTTAACGGTTTTTTTCGGAGTTGCCAAGCTCAAGTTGAGCATCTACTACATATGCTAGTAGTAGGTGTATTAGGGTGTTTTATCCTGGAGATATCCGTCCTGTGAGGGCTATAGCATCACTCTTGAGTGTAGCCGGGCGCTAATGTCTTAAGGACAGCGTGTTGAACACGTGACTCACTCTATTTTCCAAAGTTTTGCCTTGTTGCTGTTGCGGAGATACGGGGAGCTTGTTCGTTTCTTCAAAGCAATCACTTCCATTATAAAGGAGCTAAGTATCAATAACTTTTGCTTATTTGATTTTTCTTTGTTTTTGATTATTGCACCCAACAAAAAGTAAATAAAAGGAACCACAAGTACATATAAAAACTGAATCAAGGTTCTTAGTGAATGATCTTCTATGTCGATATATTGATAACGGAAGAATTCTTTATGCTAAAATAAAGAACTTCATCTATAATGTAACTCCCATGGATTCTCTTGAGGATCTGAGTTATGTAAAGTTTGAGCTCCTTGTAACTGTGCTTATTGTTCCTACAATTAAAGTATGCACATGAAAAGGGTGAAAACCAATAATTATTTATTTCAAATGCAAGAACATTAGAAGATGAATCAAGTTCTCTACCTGGAAGAGTCCAACCAAGCCAGTTGGGTGTTGTTGATGACCGCTAAAAACTGGGCGTTGTTGATAATTGTTCAAAGAAGCATAGCTACCCCTATAGTATTGCTAGTATGGTTAATCACAAGCAATGAGTGGTAAGTATTTTCGGGTTTGTTAGAAGAGGATGATATCAGGATTTTGGTAGTGGTAGATGAAAAAAGATAAATGTAAAATCAAATATTTCCTTTCCTTTTTTTTTCTGCTGCAAAATCCGTTAAATTGGGGAAGTAATCAGGCCCAAAACTGCTAACGGAGGTAGTTAAAATAAGAGACAAATGGCTGTTGGACATTGGCTGGAACAGAGGAATAGAGAGTTTTGGTAACAGAGGACCTGGAGCCGTAGCCGGTGTCACCATTAGCAGAGTCGGGGTCACTACGGACGATGGTGCTATGAAGGTAGGCTGCCCAAAGATAGGGTGTCCCGTAGAAGATAATCAGTGGGTGCTTAGATAACCCCAACTGTAATAGTACGTGTGTACGGTTAGTATTAGGAGACTTACTAACAAAAATAGTGGAGTACACGTGTACGATACTTACATGTCAGCCTTTGTCTATAAAAGGAGAGAATCCTTCCAGAGAAAGATAGAGTTCTCTAGAGATTTGTGTTGAAGGGTCTACAAACCCGAAAATACTTCATAGATTTCTCTACAGTTTTGCTCCAAGATCTGTAGGCTTATTTTTTAAATAAAAATTGTTCTAATTACTATGTAGATCTTGTTAATTGTGCCTTTGCAGTTATAAAATTATGAGCTTTGTTTTGAAGGGTCTATCAATTGGTTTTGGTTTCCCTAGTTTTGGGTTCCATGTATAAACTGATCGGAAACTCTGACTGACAGTTTATATGGAAAAATGAGAGCCATAGCAAATATGCAATATCCAGTGCCAAATCAGTTGTTGTGATGCGTATGGATTTCTATGGTTACGCAAAGACATTAACTACAACAAGTTCTCAAAATAACAGAAGGAGACATTTCTATAGCTCACTTGGTTAGAACACACACTTGACATTAAGCAAAGGGCACGGCAAATTAAGAAATCAATAAGTGCAAGGGCATAGTGATCCACAAATACGGCTTGGCAAAAATTTATGTTTGTCTGTTGATGAAACTATATGAGGCCAGTGAGTTGTTGATGAAAGTAAAACAAATTATTGAGAAATAATATGTTGGAACCGTAACAATGAAACTGCAGATATTAGATGAATCTGGTTGCACTGAAAATAATCAACTACTTGAAAACAAGAACTTGACACACAAGGGCAGAGCCACCTGCTCAGTAAATTGTCTTTAACACATTAGTCTGCGGGTACTCCTCAAGAATGAGAGATGCTATACCCCATCAACGAAGATGTGTCTAGGATAGAACTGCCCGATATAGACTATACAATACAATCTACCCAATTACGAACTCAGCAGTAAGGATTAGGAAGGAAGATAAACAATCACTGTTGCGTAAAACCAACGTGAAAAGATGGAGAAAAGAAGAAGAATACGTAGCCATGTTTAATGATTAGTTGATTACATATTCTCTATATAAAAACAGATTTTTTACGAGCGACGTGGTTAATCGGAGCTTCTGATTGATTCTGGCCCCACCATTTTAAATTTCAGTCAATAGAATTTTTTGCGCCCACGAAATATTATCTAACCAATCATATTTTTTAAAAATAATTACCTAAAATTACTAAATCTTATTAATTTAGGAAACATAACGAAACAAATATAAACAACTTAAACATTACCAAAAAAATAAAAATAAAAACGATTTCATCATGATAAAATTAGATAAAGCGTGCACCATGATATCATCATAAAATTAGATCAATCATATGAATTTAAAAAAAAAAAACAATGTCCAATGTCCATTTACAGTTTTTATAATAAAATCTACCTAATTAAAACTCCAAACTACGGGTAAAAGAAAATACCTGCAATTACAATTTCGGCTGGTATTAAAAGAAAATACAAAATTTATATTGACGGTTAAAAGAAAATACCTGATTTGTGGATGTCACACATGGATCGAGAAATCTTCTTTCCAGGGTTTACATAAGGGTTTGTTAATCTTGTACAAATACAAATAATACAACATCATTAGGAGGAGTAATTTGGAGTACCCGTATACAAAATCGTTAGCATAAAGTAATGATGAATCTTTTGGCCCACGAAATATTATTTAATCAATCACATTCTTTTAAAATAATTACCTAAAATTACTGAATCTTATTAATCTAGGAAACATAACGAAACAAATATAAACATTACCAAAAAAAAACGATTTCATCATGATAAAATTAAATAAAGCGTGCATCATGATATCATCATAAAATTAGATCAACCATATGAATTAAAAAAAAAAGAACCAATGTCCAATGTCCATTTACAGTTTTTGTAATAAAATCTGCCTAATTACAACTCCAAACTACGGGTAAAAGAAAATACTTGGAATTATAATTTCAGCTGGTATTAAAAGAAAATACAAAATTTATATTGACGGTTAAAAGAAAATACCTGATTTGTGGATGTCACACATGGATTGAGAAATCTTCTTTCCAGGATTTACATAAGGGTTTGTTAATCCTGTACAAATACAAATAATACAACATCATTAGGAGGAGTAATTTGGAATACCCATATAAAAAATCGTTAACAAAAAGTAATGATGAACGATTGAAATTAAGCAAAATTTTAAGAAGAAAGATAAAATTTACATAAAAGTGCAATAAACTAGGATTAGTTTTTTTTTTCTTTTTTCTTTTAGCATTAGTTTCGGTATTACTTTTATTATCGTTTCCATATATTACTATATTTTTCTATTTCTACTTGCTCATTTTCTTTTATTTTGGACAAAAATATCATAATTAAAGACTTAATATCGTGATCCTCCAAAAGAATAATGTATTCATAGTAAGTATAGGTGTTTGGTATTCTTAGAAAACTCTGGTAAGTAAATACTAGCAAAAAATAATAAATTCTTGATATTCTTAGATCATTGAGTAATATTATTTTAAACAATATTTGCAACCACTAATTAGAAGGATTTTCCCCCCTAAACCGAGACATATTTTTTTTTTGGAATTCTAGGCTTGGATGATCTATATATACATATAAATCACGGCAAAGCCAAAACATCACCATTTTCATGTTGTTTTTATTTTTTCTGTTTGTTTGTGTTTTGTTAGGGTTTTGCTTTTTCATTTCTCAGTTTTTTAGTTGATAATAATGGTGATTTTTGATTTGCAGAATTCTCACTATGTTGACAATGTATCAACGCATGCAATGATGCTGTTTAATATTCTGTTTTGTGGTATTTGTGGATGGAAAAACTCAAGATAAACTTCTCCTTCAGAAACAGCTCATAGGTTTTTTGTTCCAAGAACTGATGATGCAGTCATGCAACATATGGATCTGGTAATTTTTTGTGTTTTTATTTGTTTTCTATTTTTATTTTTATTTTGTGTTATGGTCTTTGCAATGTGCCATTATCAGTACTAGACTCAAGAGATAAAAACTAAAAGTCCCCTGATCAAATCCTAGATCCCCGGAAAACAGCATTTAACCTGCACCAAATGTGCAAGTTCATTCTCTTACCGTGCTCCAGTGAGAGCATTATACTCCAAACACCAAATAGTCCAGTTTCTTCTTCTTACCTCCTACGATGAGCGGTGAGGACAATATAATCAAAGATCAGCAGAAGAAGTATTTATAAGAGAATGAGACATGGAATAATTCTAGATTTTGTCGTTTGTATGCTTCTTTCTCCACCCATTTTAACTTTCTTATTAAAAGGAAATCTTATTATTTTTATTTTTATTTTTGTTCAAGATGAGATTTGTTTGTTTTGTGGTCGCGGATGTTGAAGATTGTTTACGCAGTGCGATGTTTTACAGTAGTGCGATGTTTTGTGGTTATACATGATGAAGAATTATTCGCGATCTTGGTTAGGGTTTTCATTCTCTCCCACTCTTCAAATAGTTAAACAATTGATTTTGTGATTTTTTTCAAGTGATTTTTTTTTCTCAAATTCCACAAGCGTGTATAGGTGTTGATGGTTGCGGCAACGGGAGGTCATGGGGATCCATAATCCTTTTTGGAGCTTCGTGATGATGAGAATTGACTTATGCATGCGAGGTATAGAATAGTGAAATTATCATTTTTTAGCGTTCTTAGATTTTTTTGTTGATTTTCTATGTTGCAGTTGTTGGTGATATTGTTAAGCGAGTACAACTGAACTAGGTGCTTTTTAACTTCTCAATTTAGGTTCTTAGTTACTGTGTTATATATTAAGGAGTTCGAATATATTTATTTTTCAGGTTGTAAATTCTTTATGGCACCATGAACTAATACTTGATCCGTGGTGGGTGCAAAATTACCAAAAAAAGTTAGGAAGGATACTGCAGTCTTTAGGGATACTAATTTTTGTCGCAGAACATTGCTGATAACTGCATTCCTCGAGTGTTTGATTTAACATGCATTAAATTAAACTTATAGGTTAGCGATGTTTTTTTCTTGATAACATCTGCGCGTTTGAATGGTTTTGGGACGTGGGTTAAATTTTACTTGCCGTAAATGCGTAAGACATCAGATTCCCGTCAAATAAAACTGGCCTATAACTGAACGGAAAATTTTGAAAAGAATTTTGTGTCCATTTTGTTTGTTAATCTTAGTCGCATGTTCTTTTGAAAATATGCTTGATCCATGCATGATTAGTACAGTGATAATTGCGTGTATTTAACCTGGAAGTCATTTTCGTTTTTACTTTGGCCTCTAAAATCCAAGCTTAGAAGGAGAAGGACTGGAACGGTGTAACTTTCAATCAATTTTTGGAGCTTCAATAAATACTATACACTCTAAACACGTTGTATTTATAATTTATTTGTATAGAACATAAAAGTTGCATCATTTATGAAGGCCTGCAGAGCATGATACCAAGTGTAAATTCCATCATTTAATCATAGACGATACCAGATGATGATACCAAGTGCATATGTTCCTAATGCGGTAGTGTTAAGGAAGAAGTGACATTTATCAACCATAGATGAGAACACGGGGAACTTAAATTTAGCTATGGGTCAATTTAAATGGGTTAATTCGATCGGATTGTTTGTATTTGTATAGAAAGTTTTTAAAATTTTAGAAAGTGCTCATAAGGTCTGAAATTTATCGAGAAATTAATTAGTGCACTTGCGCTGGATGTACAGGTGGGCATATTGGTGCTTGACAGCGTGTTGCTGGGATTTTTTCAAGTGTGCTTGCTTGGGTTGTGGATTTTTCTACAAAAATGTACCAAATATCTCTTCTATTTCCTTCAGTTCTTAAGTTTTGCTTTGGCTGTAGACGACCCAAATTGAAGTGTGATCTTGATTGAAGGTAAGCAATTTTGGGTGAGATTTTTGTATCTGTTCAAGCCAAGTGGTCTACCATTCTCCGCAAACAGTAAACATGGTTTAACATAAAGCTTCAGTTAAAGAATAAATAAGCTAACTACTGTCGACACAGTTTTGATTTCCATTGGTGCTATTTTTTATTTTCTCAGTTTATTTTTCTTTGAGATAATTGAGTGGCAAATGATATGAAGAAATCATGTTTGAGTTTCCTGCTTGAAAGGTGTTCTTGAAACAACTGCAGCTGCATGTTATGTGGTTTTGTGTAAGCCTGCTGATGCACCAGTGACGTTTTTTTAACACCCTTGCCAACATAAAGCCAATAAGGCCAGATTAGTGGTAGTGGTGTTGTCACTACTGGTTGTGATAAAGATGAGAAATTTTGGAGAGTCGAACTTAAGAGTCATTAGACGGACAAGATTTAACGAGGACCATGATCCGGTGGTCGGAATCATACAGATGGAGTTTTTACTTGATGGTCAGGAAGCTTACGATTTTACCAATTCGTATTACGAATGTGTTAATATATGGAATCTTACTATGTTTCTTTGAAGGTTGAAACTACCTGCGGAAAGTATAGGGTTTACTCGCTACAGAATCTTCTGCGGTTTTCTTATTTCAGAAATCTTGGTTAGAGGTTTACGCTTCCGATTTGATCAAGACGTGTTCCTCTTTTATCTCTTAAGCTTCTTCGGAGTTCTTTAAAGGCGAGGATATTGTCTTCGTTAGCTGTAAAACAAGTATGTATTAGGATTATATTGAACTTACATATTTCGGTAACAGAAATTGAAACCTAGGTTTCATCTAATAAAGGTATTTTTTTCTTAGCCCCATCTTCAAAGAAAGAAATTTCATTTAATTACATTATTGCTTGATTATACATAAGTGACAATCTTCTTATCGAACTGTCGGTTCTATTTCTTAATAAATTTTGATTGTTGATTTATTTCTCTTATTAAGGGATTTAACAAAACAGTTAAGAATGAGGGACTTGGAGTATTATGTAAAGGCTTATACCTGTTTGGTACTTGACCAAGAGGAAATTTTGATTTGATATGCAACTAGGCTGCTTACTAAAATGTAGGCAATTTTATCTGGAGTTAATTGATTTCCCCTTTGTAATCTGGAGCAGTTCCTTTACGGAGCTTGAAGCTCAAGTTGATTGTAAAACGATTGGATTTTATATTTTTGAGGTTTTGAGTTTCGATGGAATAATGATAGGTAAATTGTATATGGAACCTTTAGAAGATTCAACAGAGAGTCTCTCTATAAATATGGATTTTGATAATATCAATGATTTAATTTAAAAAAGATTAAATTGGAATGCTATAAGAGGGCAACATTCAGATTAGACGGTCTAAAAAAAGTTGCTACACTTTTAATTACAAAAGTCCTATCTGCTGTGGAGTGTGGACAACATAGATGGCGCATGGCTCTCAAACTTTTTAGAATTTCTTTCTTTTTAAAAAGAAATAAATTAAAAAGTATTGTTGTTAAGACTTAAGATGTCATCTTAATTTTCAAAGTCTTTGTTTTGAAGGAAATCTAAGAACGAAAGATCAAAATTGTATTCTAATTAATCAAAGTACAACTGAAAATCCTAAGATTTTTGTTATAGGGAAAGCTGATTTGTTTAGGGGGAAAGCTTTTTAAGGGGAAAGCTAATATTATTGACATGTATATAGGGGGAAGCATTGACTAAATTTACTTTTACAAATCATTTTGTAATGCCTGGTTACCCTCTGATCAAACCCATATCCACTATGAGTCGCACGGACCGTGAGCTTCAAGGTAATTCCTGTGAACGAAATTGAGTTATTGGGAACGAAACTGAGTGATGAAAATGATGAACCGAATCTTGAACTAGGTTCAACATTTGTGATGGGAAAGAGTGTAGGGCCTTCACAGTTTATACGTATGGCCATGCATATCATGGAGAAGTTGTAAGTTTCCACATGGTTTGAGCTATTTTGTATGTCTAATCTTTACTCTTTTTTAAGCATTTGTGATTAGAAATATAGATACTAACTCAACTTCATTTAGAAAACTTCTCGGTGTATTCATCAAGGTTTCGATTACACAAATACTAACTACACTGGAGTTTTTCTTCTGTGAATGATGTGTAATCGCTCTAATTGGCTTCTTCATCATTCATGTTGTCTCTTTTTTTTTTTGTGAAATATTTGTGTATGGAAAAATAGGATTTAATCATGAAAATGGTTTAGAATCATGAAAATGGATTAGGGTTAATCATGCATCGGTTATAACGTAACTCAAATATGGGATTAGGTTAAATTAATTTGAGGACAGAAACGTAAAGTTCTGTGTTTTGTCAGGGGGAAAGACAATTTTCTACTTCTCCCCTTTAATAACCCAAAGTCAAAAGAGATATCTCGTGATCAAACAATTTCAGCTTTCCCCCTAAACAAATCAGCTTTACATATAACAATAATCAATCCTAACTGCACGTACTTATGCCGAACTTTGTTGGAGATCAGTTGTTGCTTGGTGCCAAAGAAAAATTACGTTTTCCTATTATTATCTGTACAAACGACCAATATTTGGACAAGCTATAGCTATGAGAGTGACTGAGATGTTACAACAAGTTTGGAGTTGGTTACCTTAAAGAAGATGCATTAACATCTTGTGTAAATTGGGGATTCGTGGTATGCATGCATGTGTAATCAAGCTAAAAAATCCTTCTTTTTGTTTCCGATAAGCGGCAAGTATTTTTGGTGTATATGGAGAAAAGAATGATGGGATTTGTCAAGGGTATAAAAGCAAACACCAACAAAAAATTATTATGAAGGTTGATTATGAACCTGACAGCTATCTCAAAAGGTGCTGAAAAGGTAGATTTCGAAATCATTATTAGCCAACATGAAACTAACGTATTTTGTCCCTCCAAAGTTATTTTCGGTACACATTGGATTGATTTTGTCTGTTTAAAATTTTTATACCTACAGTAAAACTACGATACATTAATAGTAAATTCTACCAATTTAGCAAAGTATATTTAAATTAATAAGTCATTATTATATCAAAACATACTAAATCTAACTTTTAATATTAAGTGTGTAATATCAAATATTTAGAGATTTTTTCAATTCAAAAAATTTCTAATTATTTTAAGGAATATTTCTGTATAAAATGTATATACTTTAATGTTAAAACTAAAATAAGAAAAAGAAAAACACAACAAAATCCTTGCAAGGGAGTACAAAAAATAATGATGAAATTCGGTGTATTATAAATGTAAACAAAAACAAATAACCGTTCCTTGCATAGATCGAGATAGCATTTTTAAGGCTATGATACAAAGGATGTGGAAAAATGCTAAAAAAATATTCATTTTCATTGCATTGGGTCCTTAGAGTTTATAATTGTTTAGCCCTTTTTGTATCTTTTTCTTTTCCTCGATATTAGCTTATTGATCTTTTATTTGTAAGTAGAATATCATATTGACGGATTTGTCACCCCTTTTTATAATAGTATTTATAATAAGCATCCAAGTATTCATAAGCAAGAAACAGATCGCACGGGTGAGAAACTAGTCTATTAAAAAATACAGTTGTAATGTTTATTTTTTTCTCTTTAGATTTGTCTTCGATTTTTGTTCGTGGGGTCTTCAATAGTTTTGCTTGAAGATCTGTGGGATTATTTAAGAAATTTTGGCATCACAAATCTCCTTTTGACAACTATGTAGATCTTGGTAGTGTGCCTTTGTTGTTATGAAAGTATAAACTTCCTTTTGAAAGGATCTTTCCATTCTGCTGATTCATCCAGGCACGGAGCTACACCCAGTCTAGCGGGGACAGCAGTCTCCCCTAGGATTTCCTAATTACATACTTAGGCTTTACATAATTACCATTTTAGGCTTGAAAATTTTAAGTATTTATAGATTTGTCCCGGGAAATTTTGCGTTTCCTCCCCTTTAAAGATAGCTAATTAGGTTTCCTCCCCAAATAGATTGAAATTAGCGTTTCCTCCCCCACGTTAGTATTTCCGTCCATAGCTCGGTTAGATGACTCAGCACCTGTGCACGCGTGGAAGGTTCTGTACACGTGTTTTGTCAACTTTCGAAAATACCCTCCGACTAGAAAACAAAAAAGAACACGTGTATCAAATCTGTGTAGCTCGATCCAACGGTTCTGCATATGTCAGGAAACAAGTGGTTATTAAGGCTTCACCGTTTCGTACACCAATTAGAGGAGAACACGCATTTATCTCTTCCAACTACCACCTATATCAAGCGGGAAAAAACAGGAGAGAGGGTTAAAAACCCTAAAACCAGTTGCAGAGCAGAGTCAAAAATCCGCAAATCTCGTTTTGCTCATCTTTAGGTGTTGATTGAAGAGAAGAAGATATTCTTGCAATAGAAAGACGATTAGCGTTTTGGTTTGTTCAATTTCTGCTGATCTGCGACGAAGAACCCTAGACTTTAAGTATTCATTTTTTTTTTGGTTTTTTTCTTAATTCTCAGTTTCATTATTTTCTTGATCTAATCATCTCAGGAATTGAGTATGATATGAAGAACGTTATTGTTGCGATTCACATAGATTTGGTTTTTAGGGTTTGTACAGATTTGTTTTTTTGGGTTTGATTTATATGCATGATTTAGGTACAGATTCAGTTTGCATATTTAGGGTTTGTTTGTTTTTCATCATTACACTGTGGGTATTTGAATAATGATGTGATTGTTAGAAGTTTGGTGTTTGATTCATGTTGTTGTTCAAGTAATTTATGTTGCCCTGTTTTTTTCCCCCTTTGATTTAAGGAATTAGGTGTTTTTTTGATGTGATTTTTTATAAAATGGGTGTTTATGTTGTGGATTATGGGTTATACAAATCATATACTGATGGTTATGCTATGATTTAGTTATTATTGTATCAATTTATCTCTGTCTCTAAAATGGTGTATGTTTGTTTTGTTACAGTTCTAGGGTTTGTTTTGGTATCAAAACTCTGTATATACATTATGATGGAAAATGGCCTAATGCACAGCCAAAAGGTGAATTTAGTTGGATAGTGTCCATGACTGCATTGAACACTTGAATGGTGCACAATGCTTATTTTAGTACTTGGAAGATGGGTTTTTATATGACATTGATGAAGAGAAAGATCTGCTGAAGTTTTGGGAAGAATCAGACCAGGATATACCAAATGAAGTTCATTTGTTCATGACTTATGATAAAGCTATGAATGTTCTGAAGCCTAGTGAAGAATCAGTTGGTGAAGAATCAGTTCTTGCTCCCCCTACTGTAAATGATGAAGTTGTTGAGCCACAAATACAAAGCCAACATGAGGCACAAATTAGCAGATATTGGGAGAGTCTTGATGATGAGTTTTGGCAAACAGCAATAGATGAAGAAGAAGATACATTGGCAAATCATACACATCATACAACTAATGATACACCTCAGTGCACATCACATATGGACATGCCTAGTCAGCATACACCCTCAAAATTTTCATCACCTTCCAAGGTACCTGTATAAAAATCACCTGCAACAAAGAAGAAGCAAATGCCAGCAGTTGAACTTGATGAGGAGCATGATACATTGGAAGCATTGTTAGGTGATGAAGAACTTGATGTATTGCCTGAAAGTACCAACCTGAGGTACCATTGTATTCATGACTTGCCTGTTGAAGATGATTATCACAGTGGAAACTCATCAAGCTTTGAGGATGATGAAGAAGGAGGTGAAACTGATACTGACTTGGATGAGGAAGAACCTTACAGATATGAAGAAGGTAAAATTGATCATAATAAGTATGATGATCTGTATGATGATGTAGAAGGGGAGGAAGTGGAAGCATGGACTTGTGACAGTGGTGAAGAAGAACTTAAAGAAGGTATGACATGGCCCACTATGGATGAGTACAAGATATGGTTGACAAAGTTTTGCATTGCAAATTGTATTGAAGTGAGGAAGATAAAGGATGACCCAAAGAGATTGAGGTGCCAATGTAAAGTTACTACTTGCCCATTCAGGCGTTTTGCTCACAAGTAAGCCCACTTCCCATGTAATTATGATTTGAATGGCTTTATTTGAATCATAATTTGCTTTTGATAACAATTAACAATTTTTTTGGTTCATCTTTTATGACAGGAAATCAGTAAAAGATGGGACCTCTATCAAAGTTACCAAGTATATTAATAAACACACTTGTGTTAACAGATCTGGTACAACAAAGAACAGAATGGAAAATTAAGATTGGGTAGCCAGTGTGATTGAAGCTGATATCTTGGAGGATGAACACTCATTGCAACCTAAGAAGATTATCAAAAGATTGAAGAACAGACATGGAGTAGACATCAGTTACTGGGTAGATTAGAAAGGTAAAGGAAAGGCATTGATCAAGATCTTTGGGTCATATGAAGATGGATATAAGTGGTTACCAGAGGTTTTAGAGCAAATCAAGGCTAAGAATAGAGGATCCATTGGTGTAGTTGCAACTGATATGGATAAGGATTTCAGTTATTGCTGTCTGGCTTTTAATGCTTATTTAGAAGGTTTCAAGAATGGATGCAGACCATTCATAGGTCTAGATGGATGTCACCTGAGTGGAAAATATGGAGGAGTAATGCTGTCTGCAGTTGCACTAGATGGGAATAATGGTATGTATCCTCTTGAAATGTTCTTTTGTGATTGTGAAAACAAAAAGAACTGGTTATTGTTTCTCAACCTTATTAAGGATAGGATATTAGAGCATCCAGCACCATTGACATTCATCTCAGACAGACAAAAGGGATTGATTCCTGCTCTTGAAATAGTATTTCCTTCAAATAGGACCAGATTTTGTTTCAGACACATGTATGAGAATTTTAAGACTAAACATAAGAGTGTTCACATGAAGAATTTAGCATGGGGTGCATCAAAGGCCTATAGAGACACAGACCACAAGAGGTACATGGCTCTTATGAAGAAAGATAACAAGAATGCACACAAGTGGTTTGAAGATGTTTCAGCAATACAATGGGCTAGATCCACTTTTGACCATACTTCAAAATGTGATCATGTGACCAATAACTTCTCAGAAAGTTTCAACAGTTGGTCATTGGATGTGAGATGCAAACCTATTCAAAGGATTCTTGAAGGGTTGAACTTGAAGATGATGAGTTTGATAGAAAGATGATAGCCAAGAAATGGGAAGAAGAAGGTTTGATATTGGTCCTCAGAGCTGATAGGATTACGAAGAAAAGAATTTCATTGTGTTATGCACTACCAAACATCAAAAAGATGAGAAGTTAATCTTTCAGAGAAAACTTGCAGTTGCTGTGTATGGGAGATCACTGGGATACCCTGTGTTCATGCTGTTGTTGTAGCTTGTCATTTAAGGATGGATCTCAACGGGTCAGTGAAAGACCTTGAACTTTAAACTATTGGTTTTAAATGCTTGTATGACCATCACTTCTACTAACTTATTTTTGTATCTACCATTTGTAGCTTGGTTGATGAATACCATAAAGTCTCTGCATACAAAAGGGCCTATGCTGGGAAGGTGGAACCATGTGCTAGTCAGGATAGATGGGTTGAGGTGAGTTCTTCAATATATTGTATTGAATTTGTTGAATATGCTACAATTTAGTGTTACTTATTATATTTTTGTGTTGGATTTAAGCCTGAAATGGAGGTCAAAAGACCCAAGTACAAGTCAAAGGTTGGCATACCATGTACTAAGAGAATAAGGTCTGATGTTGAAGGACAAGAGTCATATAAGAATGCAAAGAGAAGTTGCAGGGTTCTGAATCCCATAATGTCAGAAGATGCCCAACAAAGAACAATGAGAGTACACCAAGGGGCAGGGGCATGTAATTGCGTGCTTAGTTATGTGCTTTTTAATTATATAACTTTTAAAGAGAAGTTGCTTATGAGTAATCTGTGAACTTAAGGGGCACTGCACAAGGGAGAGGCAGAGGAGCTGTTGCACCACCACCAGCACAAGGGAGAGGTAGAGGAGCTTCTGCAGCACCAACAACACAATGAAGAGGAATAGGGGCTTCTGCAACACAACCAGCACAAGGCAGAGGAAGGGGCAGAGGATTTGAGTATCTGTTGTTTGGTACAACTACAACTCCACCAACACAAGGTAGAGGCAGGTCTGCACCAACACTTGGAAGAGGTAGGTTTGCTCCTCTTTCAGCCACAAGGTCTGCAACAATTGGGAATTATCAGCATTTGTATGGATCTCAGCCAGATGGAATGAGAGAACCAAGCAGGCCACAATCCCAGGTGTTCAAGCCACCAAGATGGAGGAATTAGTTCAGTAAACTTGTCAGTTTTTTGTTGTTTCCTATATTAAATGCCTTTTCTTTTAATTTCATTACTAGATACTGTTACACAACACTTACAGACTTGAAATCTGATGCCTAAGTAATGAAATACATTTTGGTAGCAGCGCATTCTCAATTTTCAGCTTTTTTTACGCTAACACCTTTGAATCCGTGACATAATTCTTCACTGACTTTTGTGTCTAGTATCATTTTCATCTCATATTTTTCTTCAGTAGCAGTTTCAGTTGAAGTTGAAGTTGAAGCAGGTGAATATTTCCCTTTGAGAAAACATCCATCACACCCAGCAACATGTTTCATTTGTTTCTTTGATGAAGATGAAGCTTCTGGACAGCTTGAAACCCAATGAGAATCACTACCACACTTGAAACTTCCATCTACAGATTGTTGTGTGGAAATTGTTGGTGATTGAACAACCTTATCTAACCATTGAAATTCATTGCAGATTGGATGATTTAGGCACTTTAGGAATCTCCTTCCTTTGTTAGCATCAGTTTTTCCTTCCCATACCCTGCGCATACCATCACATTTTCTGCATTTTGAGTACATGTATGGACACTTCATGGCTGAATGTGAGGGTGATTTGCAAATTTGGCAGCTGCATCCACACTGGAGATGTATAATTTTATTAGTGTTTCCTCCTCACTGTAAATATACTAATTAGCATTACCTCCCCTAATGGCAGAATCACTTACCTTACAGGTGGAGCTGGATGATGAATCCCCCATCGTTTCGCGTTTCCTTCTTCACTTAAACTATTTCTTTCTTCAAATTGTGCACTTTCAGAAAAGGAGATGAAGAGGAGATGAAGATGAATCAATCGGTCTTCTATATATATATATATATAGATAGATAGATAGATAGATAGATAGATGGGAAGAGGAGATGAAGATGAAGCGACCGTTATTCCACCAACGGCATAATTTGGGATGATTTTCCACCGTCCAGATCTTTCATCTACAACCTTACACGTGTCTTTTTTTTTCTAGTCGGAGGGTATTTTCGGAAGTTGACAAAACACGTGTACAAAATCTTCCATGCTTGCACAGGTGCTCAGTCATCCAACCGATCTATGGACGGAAATACTAACATGGGGAGGAAACGCTAATTTCAATCTATTTGGGGAGGAAACGCTAATTAGCTATCTTTAAAGGGGAGGAAACGCAAAATTTCCCGATTTGTCCCCCTTATCTTTATATATTACATAGAGAGCCTTGAATCCTCTGCTATACACTTTAAAAACTACTGGTATTAGGTACTTATCGAATAAAACTTGGCTTAAATATCAAAATCACGTAGGAAAGAAGTGAAAAATATCAAAATATTAAATCCAAACATCAATCTAAACATCTTACAACTTATTGGATATTTTGGTGACATCATTTGAAGGAAAATACCAAAGCTTAAAAAAAACTGCGGCCTTTGGCCGCTTGATTTTACGGCGAAACTATTGTACCTATATATATTTGTCCCCCCAAACAATAAATCCTAGCTTCGTCCCTGGATCCATCGGATCTAAAATGCAATATCCAGTTCTTCAAATTAGTTGGTGTGCTGCATAGAATTTCTATGATTACCTATGGTGTAAGCTCCTCTATGAACTTTGTATTGGCTGATAAGTACTTCTTCTTGATGGGTTGATGGGTAGTTTTAGATGCACATCTAATTATTAGCATATAATACCCTGTAGAATTTTGAGTGATAAATAAGTTCAAGTCTCTACATAACTTTTTGTTGATGATGTTCCACCGGTTCCTTGAGTAGATCTTCGTCTTGTATGATGAATCTCCATGGAGTTCTTGTGCTCAACTACACTTACTATCCTAGTCCGAGACTTATCTATAATAGATTAGAAATCAAGACTTATAGTTTTGATCACTAAGATTGACAAACATGCTTGAGATAGAAACGCATGCGAGTTCGACCGAGAAATGCTCTAACAATCTCCCCCTTTGTCAATTTTAGTGACCAAACTACCAATATATGTTGAATACAAAAAATATAATGAAACTTTAGTAGCTCATATTCCACATGCCTAATCTTCAACATTACTCGAAATCTTCGTCACTTCCAAGTACTATCCCAAAGGTTGTAAGGTCAGCATCACCGTTGTTGAAGATCCGTATCTATAACAATGAGAAAACATAGTTCCCGATCATTGTTATACAGTTTCATAGTATTATTACATAGAGTCAAATTTCAATTGTATCACAACTTCAACAATAATACTATGGTGATATGTATCACTCCCCCTTATTCAATGCTCCATCTCACATGGAAACCATTCCCCCTTACATAATGATCCAAAAACCATATGTATATGTATTGTGAACTACACATTAATTCTCCCCCTTTTTGTCAATAAAATTGGAAAAGGTACAAGAACGGGATCCTAATGAAATTTTCGAAGGAGACACTTCATGACTAAAAGAAAAAAAAAATACATACCAACTAATTTAGATGCAATCATAAAGCCGAAGCTAAATGCATTCATCAAGGAGTTTAAATATACAAGATAACCCCTCTAATATTCCAAAGCCGCACTCCCCTCAAGATTTGTAATTAAGCACAAGTTCAGAAGAACTCTCCCCCATTTGATGTCATTCCCGAAAGAACAACAACGAGCGACCTTAATTTCAAAAGAAAAGAAAGATTTTATTGGAGACCAAAAACCATAAGAATGATTTTCTATATCCAAAAAATCAATCAAATTAATCACAAGTAAACCCATGATTAATTTAATCGGAATACTGAATCAAATCAAACACAAGAGTGATCAATTTAATTTAAAATGCTCAACATAAGAGAACTTACGGAGCTACGACTAAGTTAACCATAAGGACATGATTAGCTTAACCGTTCATATACTCAACACAAGAAAAACTCATGGAGTAATGCAGTATACACATAAAATATGGATCAGGGAAGATCAATACTGTGGAATATACAAAGATTCATTCTATCTTACATCACTATTTGCATAACGACAATCAATAGACATAATCCTTGTTCACAAAAGATTTTAACCTATCTTCTATCAAGAATTAACATAATAGGCTTAACTTTTTTATTTGTCAAAAGTCCATTCACTCTTTTATCAATATGTGAATATTGACAACGAAAGACTTTACTTTTGACAAAGTATGGGACAAACAAAGTTCATGGACGTAAACACACATATCCCACCACATATTGCAATATATAAAATCATAAAGATTAATACTGTAAAAATCAAACAAATAAATCTAAAAACAAGAAGATGAAAATAATGGACATAGCTATGTTTAATCACAATAATGGCTATTCCAAACTCTAGTTATTCTTCCAATAAAACAGAAAAGAAGATTTACCAGGCAACAAAAAATCCTATAAGGTATTTCACTTAAATTGAATACTCTTCTCATATTCCCTATATTCATCAAGCTCATCTTCGATTAGATCAATCCTAAATTCAAGATTATACATCTTTTCTTCAAGTCTTTTGGAAGAAGCTCCGAGTTTACTTTTCAGGACATGTACTTGTTCCAAGAAAAGATTCATGGTTAAAGAGAGCTTATCAAACTAAGAGGCAGAAGAATTCTCATCAGAAGAGGAGATACGCTTGTCATAACATATCTCATTGTCAGAAGAGTCGAAACGAATCTTCTTAGAAGGAAACAAAACAGTCCACACATCACTTTCTTTGCTTGAGAGACTAGAGGGGGGCATGATAGAGAAGGTAAATGAAATTATCATTTTGAAGAGGAGAAAACTTCATTTTAAAGGAATGAAGATAGAGAAATTCCAAAAACGTCATTTTACCGAACCCTAACAGAATTTGGTTATCCTCAGATAAAGTCTTTAAAGGACCAAGAACCGTTCATGAGCATAAACGATACTGGATAAGAATAAACAAAAACAGAACACATCAAGAGATTTACCAAACAAATTCCAACACAACCCTCTTGAACAATATGATTCTTGTCTAATAGGGATAGACAATAGAATCATTATCACAAGATTACAGAATATAATCATTCCAATCCAATATAGGATTGAGAAATTTCTCGTGAGGGAAGAAGATTTATTCTTTAGGAAAGAAGATTTATGCACATCATCCTTTTCCCTTTTAATTACAGTTTTGAATACCTTGATTGTTGATTTTCGCAAATCCTGTACCGTGCTAGAAAACACTTTTTGAAGAGGAAAAGTTTTCATAGAAGTTTTCCTTTTCTTCTTCTGCACACAACGTTTAGCAAGACAGGTCTGCCTTTGATTATTAGTGCAATGATGATCCTGATATTCACACAAGGGAACCGAGAGATTTGGTAGCAACTTGTGTTTTTTTATATCATTTTTTTCATCAAGATGACTAGAGAGTAATATAGAGTCAGGCAAAATTTGCTGACACAGCTTATGAGACTTAGACGGATAAGAGTCACAATTGTGATTTTCAGCAAAGAGATTAAGAGAACAATCATAGATTTCATCCTCAGGACAATAATCAAGAGTATTCATCCATGCTTTAGTTATCTTACTCGCCTCTGTATCTGGACCATTTGAAATGTTATGAACACTTCTATAGCACTCGAGACCAGTTTTGCTAGTACAGCTTTTCTGAACTTTCTTATCCTTTTTATTGATTGATTGAGCTCCTTTTTGAGACTTTCTTTTACTTCGTCTAATTATTTTCTTAAGTTGTTATATAAAGAGAGATAACGTATAAATAAAGCAATTCTCATTTTTCTTATCAATCAATTTATGACGATGAGATTTCCTATCAGGTGTAGTAACACGATTACTAGACAGGTGATGTTCATCTCTTGGTTTAAGTTCGCGTTCGAAAATTTTAATTTTTCCGACAAGTGTATTTCGCGAAAAAGTATCAAGGTTATTTCCCTCAACGATGGCATGCTTTTTAGACTCGTACCTGGATGGTAGTGATCTAAGAATTTTCATCACAATTTCCCTTTAAAGAATAACCTTACCCAACGCACATGATGCATTAAAAATTTCAGATATTTTCTGATAAAACTCATCAAATGAATCTTCTTCTGCCATATGAAGGTATTCCCATTCGGAGTTAAGGTTTTGAAGTCTAGCTTCCTTCTCGTTGGTGTTACCTTCAAATACAGTCTCTAAAGTATCCCAAGCATCTTTAGATTTAGTGCATGTAGCTACATGGTGTCTAAGATTTGGGTTAATAGCATGCATGATGGCATTCAACATGTCCGAGTTTTGCTTAACAACAAGTAATTCAGCAGCGTTATATGTACCGATGTTTTTAGGCACGGTTTCATTTTTAACTGTAACAACGGGAGCATTATAGCCATTAACAACATAAACCCATGATTGGAAATCATGCATTGAAGGAAGGTACGCATATCAATTTTCCATCGTAGGTAGTTTGAGCCATCGAAGACTGGTGGTACGTTTATGGAGATAGAACCTCTGTCCATAGAGTCATATTGCTACAAACACAGACTTGTAAGGTCTTAAATGTGTTTGCCTGCTCTGATACCAATTGAAAAGGCGGGGGTCTAACAACACCACCCAATAATTCGCTTAGAAATCTGTATGGAGTAACTCCGATATACTTTCTAGAGAATCAACTAGACAGTCAGACTCAACCTAGATGAAAGTATCTCAAGGAGTTAATATCTCTCTCTTGATTTGATTTACTCGAGCTAATAGATCAACGAGTCTTTAATCAAATACAAGGAATAACTTGGATGGTACCAAAGACCAATATCCAAGGATCAATCAATTTAAATCAACAACCAAAGGTCGGATATTCTAATTGATGATCTACAATGCACAACCTGTATTATTTCAATTATAAAGATAAACAATATAACGCGGAAATAGAAATAACACAGACACCAGAATTTTGTTAACGAGGAAACCGCAAATGCAGAAAACCCCCGGGACCTAGTCCAGATTGAACACACACTTTATTAAGCCGCTACAGATACTAGCCTACTCCAAACTAACTCCGGACTGGATTGTAGTTGAACCCCAACCAATCTCACACTAATCCAAGGTACAGTTGCGCTCCCTACGTCTCTGATCCCAACAGGATACTACGTACTTGATTCCTTTAGCTGATCTCACCCACAACTAAGAGTTGCTACGACCCAAAGTTGAAGACTTGAATAGACAAATATGTATCACACAAACAAGTCTACAAAATAGATAAATCTGTGTCCCGCAGATAAACATACAAGTTCAGTTCCGTCTTTTGATAAATAAAGGTGAACATGAACCAATTGATAATCCGATCTTATATTCCCGAAGAACAACCTAGATTTATCAATCAGCTCACAAAAATCTTAATCGTATGGTATCGAAACAAGATGTTGCGGAATCACAAACAATGAGACGAAGATGTTTGTGATTACTTTTTATATCTTGCCTATTAGAGATATCAATCTCAAGCCAATCAATCTGATTGTGCTCGTACGATAGAAGATGCAAGATCAGATCACACAACTGCGATAAAAGTAGTATCGTCTGGCTTCACAATCCTAATGAAGTCTTTAAGTAGTTAACCTGGTTTTAAAAGAAGAAAACCAAAGGTTAAAGGAGAATCGACTCTAGCAAACAAACTAGTATCACATGTAAGGTGTAGGGATTAGTTTTGCACATATGCTAGATGTCTCCTTTATATAGTCTTTCAAATCAGGGTTTGCAATCAATGTTAGCTTAGTAATAAAGCATTCAATATTCACGTTTTTTGCAATCAATGTTAGCTTAATACTAACTTAATTAATCATCACTAATGAATAAGGACATATTAAGCATTAATGTAAATAGGAGGATAAGGGATTTCTAGAGATTACCTCTTAATAACCTTTTTTGTTTTTTAGTCATAGGACCCAATTAAGTGTCATAGGCCCCAATTTAGCAATTTTTTTTTAGGGTAGGCACAAACTCATGTATTTATGATTTGGGCTTAAAATTTATATCATTTTCCTATTTGAGGTGTACAAAATCATTTTCCTATCTAAGGCAGGTTTATAACGGGTGCTGTAGCAACGGGTAGATTACAAAGTTGCCCTTAATTATTTTAAAATATTTATATACTATTCACCTAAATAAAAACAAAAACCTAAACTAATCAAAACTAAAATCACTTTCATTCCTAGCCTAATTTAATCATTATCAAACCGTTTTGACTTTATTTTTCGTCGGCGATTAGTTGTTGATTCATAAATATTTGCTGGTTGATTAAAACCACAAGTATAAATGAGTCATATGAAGTGTTGTGCGAGGGATTTATCTCCAGATCCACATATTGGAACCCAGAAATTTGTTTTTTTTTGTTTTTTTATGCTTCAGAAGAAAAGTTTGGCTGATATTGAAATATCACATTTTCAGCCGAACCCAGCTTAATGAATAAGATAGGGTAGGTAAAACAAAAAAAAAACATCATAAAAAATAATAACAATTTATTTTTTTTATTTCACATGAAAAATTGTATGACAACGCTAATAGTGTTTTGTTAGAGCACTGCTCGGTCGAACTCGCATGCGTTGCTATCTCAAGCATGTTTGTCAATGTTAGTGATCAAAACTATAAGTCTTGATTTCTAGTCTACTTATAGATGTCTCGGACTAGGACATAGATAGTGTAGTTGAACTTTAGACTTCTCGGCGTTCATCATTTGAAGACGAAGAACTACTAAGGCGAGCTTGTGGAACTTCATCAACAAAAGGTATGCGGAGAATGAAACTCATCTATCACTTCTATTTCTACTCAATCTCCTATAGTAAGACATAAGTCGTGGTGTTATATAGTTTTCTATTATGCACATTTGATATTTCGAGCTGAGTTTAACTCCTTACATATTTCTCGAAATATGTGTTGGTAAGCTTTCTCTTCGACCAAGCTCATCTTATATTCTTGACGAAAGTCAAAATATGATCATGTGAAAATTGCCGAGTAACATCTTACAAGGTTTGTGTGATACAATCATTTGATGTAGACTTGGAATGTTTCGTTATGATTAATTCAATAACTTGATAATTGATTTGATGCTAATAGTGTGTGAAAACGGATATTGTCATCCTCTAAGGAAGTTTCAATGATTGAAATAAGAGTTTAGAACACTTAAACATTATTGGATTGTGACATGTTGTGTACTCTTGCACATATGTAATCCATGTCCGGGAACCTAAGTATGCGTACCCCTACGCAAACTGGCGTGAGTTTTATGACTGAGAATTTCTTCTAGGATTGGAAGTATGCATACCCGTTTGCGTACCGGCGAAACCCAATCTTGGTCCGAGTATTTCAAGTATGCGTACCCGTTTTCATACTTGAAGGTTAAAGTTCTAAAATCGGCTGTGTACATGAACTTAAACATTTATATAATAAGGAATGCAATCTTTGCAAACCGTGGCTATAATGTTCATGAATTTATTCGAGTGAATCAAACCGATTTTGCATCAATTGTGTTCTTGTATACATCTATGAGAATATAGCCATTGAACAACTCTTTAACTAGTTTCATTTGAGTACGTCATTTGAACTAGTTATTGTTAAGATGAACAAAGTTGATATGAGATTATTCATACGGATAACCTCGGTTAACTATTGTTGAGCCAACATGGTGTACACGTTTAGGTATGGTTACTCAAACCTAAATGAAGGTCCAATTCATTTGTGTGTAACAAGCTAAGTTCGATCTAACAGTTGAAAGATATTAGCTTGGGACTAATCAGGTTTTCATCTAACGGTGAATGTTGAATGCTTTGTTACCAAGGTAACTTAGATTGCAAACCCTATTTGAAAACTATATAAAGGGAACTCTAGCAACTGGGAAACCTAATCCCCACACTTCTGTGTAATAGTAGTTGTATAAGCTAGAGTCGATTCTCCCTTAACCTTAGGTTTTTCACGAAACCCTGTAGGATAACAACTTGAAAACTTCATTGAGATTGTGAAGCCATACCCAGCTATTTTCTATGTAGTTGCGTGATCTGATCTTGCTGTTTCTATCGTTTGCGTTAAGGCTGCACAGGAACCGATCCGAAAACCCGAACCGTCCCGGAACCGTACCCCTTTTTGTACCGAACCGAGGAAGGGGGTACAGATACCGGTCCAAAAAATAGGAAACGGGGCTAAGGAGGTACAGGTACACTGTCTTATATAGGTCCCGTACCATCCCGGACCGAATGTACCAAAAAATTATAGCCATTAGATTTAGGAGTAGTAAACTGATAATAGCCATTGGATTTAGGGGTGGTAGGTATATATATGCGTCAGTTGTAAGTATTTTCGACATCTGGATCTGAGTTTCAAAGTTTCCAATTTGCTTCTTCTCCAGTTAATGTGCAACTTCAAATTTTTCAGAATATGGAAGCGCCATTTCTGATATTGTGATCAGAAGACGATGAACTTGCTTCATATCCTGTAATTTGCAATTTTGCTGAACGTTTACAAGACCTTGGCGGTGATGTCAAACTAGTGAAATGGAATAGTTCTCCCCACGTAGGTATGTCATGTTCTAAAATAACTTATTGGTTTATTAGTATCTAGTATTGGTATAATTGATGTACCTATTTGGAGTTGATACATGGTATATAAAGTATTTTGTACTTATTTATATGAAGAACAAGGAAATTATCTGCTTGTGGAACATATACGAGGGTGATTGTAATCCGAAGAGAAAAGGGTTGGTACATGGGAAATATGAGATAAATCATAAAATGGAACTTATGTATACGAAAAACATGAATGATCTGCCAGTAAAACATTCGAGTGATTGTAAATTGTAGTCTACACAGTTAGCTGATGTTTCTTCTATAGTTTGTCAGACCACTTTTATTAATAATATGATTCCCCATGCTCTCAGGTCATTACAGCCAATACCCAGCTGATTATAAGGCTGATGTTACCGAATTGCTCGGCAAGGCAGCATTGATATATTCTAGAAGACTTGGAAAACTTGAAGGAGACAAAACGGTAATATAAGGGAACCATGTGGGGGTTTCTGAATCAATCTATAATCTTTAGAAAGCCACAGAAACTTCATGTGAAAGTTTCCGACGAGTTGTTATTGATCCCAGTGACCACTTCTTCCTACCAAGCTCAAGATTTTTTTAGTCTGGAACCGAGACTAGTACCGGAACTATACCTGGTACCGCACGTGTACCGAATGGTACCGGAACCGAGTTACAGGGTACAAATACCGGTCCAAAATTTTGGAACCGAGGTTAGGGAGGTACATGTACTCGACCTCGGCAAGAACCGAGCCGAACCGTACCATGTGCACCCTTAGTTTGAGTACAATCTTATTTAAGATTGTCTTGAGATTTATTCTCCGATAGGCAAGATAAAAAGTAGTCACGAACATCTTCGTCTCATCGTTTGTGATTCCACAATATCTAGTTTCACTTACATACGAATTAGATTATTGTGAGGTGACTGATAATACTAGGCTGTTCTTCGGGAATATAAGTCTGGTTTATCAATTAGTTCATGTTCATCTTCATTTATCAAAATACGAAACAATACTCATAGGTATTTCTGTGGGATACAGATTTATCTATTCCAATAGACTTTTATATGTGAGACATAAAGTGTTCGGTTTTTCCTTTCAGCTACTCCATTCGACTCAGGTGAAGAAGGTGCAGTAGTTTCATGAATGATGCCATTAAGTTTGCAAAATTCTCCTATAGGTATCACATACTCACCGCCTCGGTCTGACCTAAGAGTTTTAATAGTAACACCTCTTTGGTTTTCTACTTCAAGTTTATATAATTTGAAAGCGTCTAAGGCTTCATCTTTACTTCTAAGAAGATAAATGATGAGTGCCAAATATTGTATATATCGACACCTTTTTATTGGCATTTAACTCATCTTTTGTGCATTAATTCTACATTTTATCCCATATTCTGTATTTTCTCGGTTTTCAAGAATAAATATTTTTATTAATTAATTTTGCATTTTTAGGTAATAAATAAAGTTGGATGAATTGCGGAGCGGAAAAGAGCAGAAAAGTAGTGAAAAGCCGGAAGGAATTACGCAAGGAAGCCGCGAGGAATGTTGTGCACAAGCCCAAAAGGCTAGAAATGGGCTTAACAAGGAAGAATTGTTCTTAAAGAAGATATGGGCTTGGCATACCCAAGGCCCAAAACCCTTACCCAAACCCATTTCCAATATCCATACCCGTCTCCATCGTTAGCCGTCAGATTGGATCACATCTGCATCCAATGGTCGAAGCATCGCCAGTACATCAAAGTCTGAAGCTCCTGTCTAACACTACAGCACCTAACTCCATCTTGAGCCGTCAGTTTCGTTGTACTTCGGAATCCAACGGTCGCTCTTCGCTTTCTCCCATCTTGCCGTTAGATTCAATTCAGATTTGATAATCCAGCGGCTCATATTTTGAAACCATCAAACTTGATGATCCCGACACACAGTGGAGCACCAAACCCTATACTACCCATCGCCAAACGCTCCCTTCACTTCTACCCATCGACCTCATCTTCCCCAAAACAACCAGCTCTGCAACTTCTTCACCATACCCTGCCTCTGCCACCATCTTCTCTGCCACCATCGAAACCACCACCACAACCTTCTCTGCCACCACCAAAACCCATACCCCAGACATCTTTCTCTCCCTAGCCTAGTTTTTTCCCCAAACCCACATCCCACTGACCTAGGGTGTGGAGTTGATGAAACAACTCGAGCTAGGGCATCAGTAGGCGTCAAATGGAGCAGAATAGGGAGCAGAAGAAGCAGGCAAGCATGGGTCGAAGCAGAATTAGAGATTAGGTATGTTGAATTTTTAATTCAAAACCCTAATTTCTCAAATTTGGGGGAAAACATTGTAAGAACCCTAATTGGTAAATTGGGTATAAATATAGGTGTTGGGTGAGTGTAGAAAGCATGCTTGGGTTATCCAAGTTTCATCATCAAGAGGCCTGGACTAGCCAGGACCTCAACTGTTAATTTTAGTTATTGTGTTTTGTATTTTGTTCTATGTTTTAGTTACTTTGCTGAGGTTTCAATGAAACCCTGACTTGTTGCTATGCATTACCTCTGATAACATGGCTCTTGAATGTTAAACATGCTTATGAAAGCTTCAAACTCAGTGCATCATCAGCTTGCTCTCACATTGTATGTCATGCATACCTTGTAGTTAGGATTACACTCTGATGATTGAACTACAACTCATGCTCAAACAGGTCATCTTTGATCCTTAGACTAGTTGTACTTTAGCTAGACAATTAGTACTATGGAAAAATGCCTTAGTTGTGTTAGGTCTTTCTAGTGGAGAAACACATTAGACATAGGGAAGACTTGAATCTAAACCCTTGTCTATCATAAGGACAAGAGAAATGTATCTAGAGCATGCTTAGTGGAAGTTAGGGATGAAGTTGAGACTTCAGTTCACTCATCTCACTTTTTACTTTGTTTACTGTCTTCTCTATTGCCTCTGCTGCTTTGGCCTAGTGCCACTGTTGCCCACTGTTACCACTGCCATTCATTTCTTTACCTTTGCTTCATTGTCTTTAGTTCACTATCACTGTCTATGTTACATTAGTCCACTGCCCTGTTACGCATTAGCTAGCATTAGCAATAAAACTTCAATTTACACACCTAGTCTCCGTGGTTCGACCCTGCTTGCCTTGTCCTATAAACCAGACCCTGTGCACTTGTAGGTATTACAAGTAGGCCTGATTTCCATTCATTTTGCTCATATCATATCACATCTGTTGCTCACATATCATACCATTTATCACAGTACAATCCCTGGCCCACCAATAAACCTGACAGTATCTTGAGTGATCATCTATAAAAGTGATGTACCATTTTTTACCACCTCTAGTTGGTGTTGATTTCAAATCTCCCAAATCTGAGTGGACTAATTCTAGGGGAGTTGTACTACGTTCAACCTTTTTGTTAAAGGGTTTTCTTGCATATTTAGATTCAACACAAATTTCACATTTATGACCTCTGTCAATGTTTATTTTAGGAATGCATCCTAGTTTAGCAAGTCTTTCAATGGATTTGAAATTAACATGTAAGGAGTCACAAACATAAGCAGAAGAAGATGCATTATCATTCAAGTTCAAAGAGAGTACACTAAGCTTAATCATGTTTTCAGTGACATATCCTTTTCCTACGAAGTCACCACCCATAGAGATTACAACTTTGTTAGACTCAGCTACAAATTTAAAACCTTTCCCAAGTAAGATGGTTTCTGAGATAAGATTCTTGCATATGTCCGGGACGTGATACACATCATTCAATGCGAGAGTTTTTCCTGAAGTGAGCTTCAACCTTGCCTTTTCCTACCACTTTAGAGGTAGAAGAGTTTCCCATAAACAATTTCTCATCGTCTCCTACTTTGTTATAGGATGAGAAAGCATTTTTGAACTTACCGACATGCCTGGTGGCTCCAGAATCTAGCCACCAGAGACAAGGTTGACTTCAGACACCATGCCAGTAAAATATCCAGAATCATCTACCACGTTTGCCTTATTTTTCATTTTAAGATCATTTTTGGTCTTTTTAGGTGCCCTACAGTCTTTGCTCAACATCAGGCTCTTGTCCTTGCAACACAGAAGTTCCTCCAATTGGATCTTTTTCCCCAGCTCCACCATGGTGATTTCGCGATTCTTGTGTCGCAGCCTCCTCTTGTACTCGTTCCATGAGGGTGGTATCTTTTCAATCACTGCAGATACTTGTAGAGATTCATCAATATGCATGTCTTCAGCAAGAATTTCGTTGATGAGTAGCTGGAGTTCGACGAATTGTTCTACAACAGGATTTTCATATGTCATCTTATATTCCAGGAACCTAGCCACCAAGAACTTCTTGCTTCCAGCAGCCTCAGCAAGATATTTTTCTTCGAGGGCTTCCCATAAATCAAAAGCAGTAAAATTTTCTTTTGCATTATAAAAGTCGTACAAGGAGTCATCCAGACAGTTAAGAATATGGTTTTTGTACATGTAATTCTTCCTAGTCCACCTATCCAGTCTATCTTCATAGCCACGGTCATGAAGCCTTCTTGAGGGTCTTTCTAAGGCAACTTCATCTAACCTTCGGTCTTTTAAGAAGAATAACATTTTGGACTGCCATCGTTTAAAATCTTTTCCACTAAACTTTGGGGGTTTGTCTACAGTACTCTTTCCCATGTTGTTACAGCAAAAAATATAGTAAAGACGGTATTGCCTTTAGATTATTGAAATAAATTTGTAACAACAACTGTAGAATCAGAGAAGAAAATACTTAGCTCAAACCGATGTTGCTGATATTGCACAGAAAATGTAGAGGCACGTATACGATACGCTGTCCTAAAGGTAATATCGCCTGCCACTCCTCTGAGATGCTACAGCAGTTGGCGAGTCACCTCCAGGATACAACTACAGTTAGTACCCCTCAATGTAGCATACAATGAGGGTACCCTTAGAGCTTGGAAAAACTTAAAACAGAATAAGAGATGTATACTGAAACCAGTTTACTGAAAAAACAGAGGGAGAATAGAAGAGATGTTTCTCTGTGTTGTGTTTTCTGAGCTTAAAACTACTCTCTTATATAGTGTTTGTGACGTTACAAACAAGAAGGAAAAACCCATGCTTCTGACAGAAATACTGGTAATGTTTGGTGTGCAAGAAATACTGCTTTGTCAGGCATAGAGCAGAGTGTTGTTCCAAGCCAAATACGTACATACAAAGGAGCCAAGACAAGCACGTACAAACAAAGAAGTCAGGACAAAACACGTACAGACAAAAAAGGCCAGGACAAAACACGTACAGACAAAAAAAGGCCAGGACAAACACGTACAGACAAAAAAGATTCTTCTACATGTGTGGAAAACATGTGAGAAAAGTTTCAGCAAAAAGATAGGGTCTAATGAACCCACACCCACACCCACACCCGACCCGACCCGACCCGACCGACCGACCGACCGGACGGCGGCGGCGTGCGTGCTTCTGTGCGAAGCACCGCGCGTACGGGAAACGCAACCTTGCGCTAGTCTAGGTCTTCCCCCTCACACAAAAGTCTATTGACCCAAGGGCCATGCCCTTTTAGTCAATTCTATGGTATTTAAGTCTAAAAATCTTTAGATTTTAGTCTATGTGGGACTATTATTTTATCTATTCAAATGAAAAAACAAATAGTGCGCAATGGGTCTAGGGATCAAAACATAGTCCATGCAAATTTGGTATTTTGAAAAATTAAAAAACATTTTTTCTAACAATCCCCCACATGAATGATAAAACATATCGACGAAATACGAGAACACATAATACATCAATATTAGGCTAAGGTGTCCCAGAGATTGAACCTTAACTTAGTGAGAGGTTACCAGAACTGCTTGTTGTTACGGTGAATAGAATATCTTGAACCGCCAACAATGAGTGCAGTTCAGAAATAACAACCACACTTTGATGTCTCAAAGAAAAAGAAAGCTGCCAAGCTCTTGCCGTTGTGCCCGTTTTGGCCGTGGGCTAAATCCCGGACTTAATGAATGTCTCTAGAGAAAAAAACTCAAATTCTCATAGGAAGCGGCCCCACTTCCAACATCCACATAGGTGAGTCCATTAAGAGTGTCCTGCCACACCCCACTTTAAGCAAAGCCATGGAACTCATTAAGATCTTGACAGATCATCCTAACTCATGCAGGCAGCACTATCATACAGTTATACCATAGGGAGGGACAAAGATAGTGCTCTCTCGACATCACCAAAAATTAGTTGTCTCATTGAACCTTGATCTTGGATCTCCATTCACAAGGTTGAGTGTCCTTCATGACGATTTATTCTATGATATTGAGTCCCATCCCCTTCGATGTGGATCTAACTACCTCTCTAGATAACCCTTTCGTCAAAGGATCTGCAATATTCTCTTTAGACCTCACAAAGTCTATAGAGATGATGCCAGTTGAGAGTAGTTGTTTCACTGTCTTGTGTCTTCTTTGAAGATGTATAGACTTTCCGTTGTATACACTAATCTTTGCGCATCCAATAACAGCTTGACTGTCACAGTGGATTGCGATTGAAGACACATGCTTGGGCCAGAGTGGAATTCCTCCCAGGAAACCTCGTATCCATTCAGCTTCCTCTCCAGCTTTCTCCAAGGCTATAAACTCAGACTCCATGGTGGATCGAGCTATACATGTCTGTTTGGAAGACTTCCATGACACAGACGCGCCACCAAGTGTAAAGATGTACCCACTAGTGGATTTGCACTCATCTGAGTCTGATATCCAGTTAGCATCACAATACCCTTCTAGCACAGCAGGATACTTTCCAAAACTTAAGCAATAGTTTGAAGTTCCTCTCAGGTACGGTAGAACTCTGTAGAGAGCATTCCAGTGATCCTGCCCAGGGTTGCAAGTGTACCTGCTTAATCTACTCACAGTGTAGGCAATATCAGGTCTTGTACAGTTCATTAAATACATAAGACTGCCAATTGACAGGCTTTCCTTGTCAAATTTCTTAAAGGGGCCATGTCAAAATTACCTTGATTTGGCGTAGTGTTACAAACGTGCTGGGTTTTGTTCTCCTTCACGGAAGAGGAGAAAACGGGGATGAACATTAAGGGTTTTGTTCTATCTCAGGAAGAATCAGCAATGTCCTAGCGACCATTAGTTTGCGATAATTACAACCCAATGGCACTTGCATCTCCAAAATAATCACCAATTTCTTAGTGGATCCAACCAAATTTCGCAAGTTCATTTTCTGTATATCTCTTAAAAAATCATCAATTCCTTGCATAATCCAACCAAAAATCAATTACCTATTTCCATTTCTCATAATTAAGTAGTCAATCATATTGTAGAAAGGATGTCACTTGTTCATACAGAACAAGTTTCTTTCCATACACATGGGATTACCATATGTACGCAAGTTTATTGCAACTAGGTTATTTATTTATTTTTATTTTTTTTGAGTTAATTGCAGCTACGTTTTGGAACCTCATTCAGTCATTGTAGGTAACACAACTTCGAGAGAACTAATTCATCTCAATGCCTTCAACGAACACAGTATAAGAAATTTAGTATCGATCTGAAAATCGGTCCAACATGATTAAAAAAAAACTCGGAGGTGGAATAAAGAACAAATTCTTACCTCTTTGTGCTAATCCAAGTGCATCAATGATTCAATGAGAAGATTTTTGTAGAAGATGTCAGAGAAATACTAAGGCACTTAGCAGAATCAAACAGATTTTTCCAAAATATTTTTCCTCGGTTCTTAAAACAATCCCACGTAGGCGCCACCTAATAGTGAGTGCAAATGGGTGCCAAAAACTGGGTGCCATATATCATTTTCGTTGGGGAACCATAAAGATTAGCCTAAATATGAGTAGAGACTACAAGCTACCCACATAAAGTTTTAATTTTAGGTATAATAAACACACATTGTTATAGTGGGTCATTGTTTGAGGGTGAAAACAGTTTCTGCTGATTTCAGTAATTTCGTGTGTTTTGGGTGAGAAACGAGTCTAAACCCTATACAATGTACTGCAGGGGAGTACTTTGATTCGAGAGATCAATCTGTAGAAATCCGTCCTAAACCAAGAAATAGTCGTTCCAGACTTGCTTCGGTCAAAAAGTGAAGGAGAAGGGTAGGTCTTAGGGAGGGAAACAAAGAGAGTGTTGAGACCATAATAGTTGATTCTGGAAGAGTATTTGTTTGACGAATTGTATCAGAAAGTGATACGCTAGCAGGTTGGAAAGCTAGCAAGTGATTTCTAAGTGTGGTGTATTCTCCTGACGAAAACTCGTCTTTGGTGGAAATAGGTGAGACCTATTTATACAAGTCATAACGAAACGTACCCTGGTCTCGTAAGAAGTGGAAACGGCTGAGTAAATGGAAGAAAGCGGTAACGAGTAACGCCTGGAATTGATGTTTCCATAATGAAGGAAATGTTTCACCATTAATTCTTGTATTTACTAACCGCTTCACTCTTATGACACTTTCCTGTAACGAGCGTAGTGTACGCCGCACGCTGTAAACCGCCAGACCAATATCCTGATGAGCATCCCCCAATTTGACATGTTTTGATGTCACGAATATTTTCATGGGAAACGAGTAGCATGTTGCTACGTGTGGCAATTTAAGATTAAGAGGCTTTCTGGTTCGGTGGCGACCTTCGACGGTCGAGATCTGCATTTCAAGAGGAAAAGTAGCCATTGATCATGGCTACCTTCCACTGGCATCTAGAGGAGTAGCTGCGGCATGGCTTGCACATGTTCTGGGCGTGACCAATTAGGGTTTGGTGTCATGACAAGGAATTGGCACCGTAGTCAAGAGATTGCAACAAGTCGTTTGGTAGCAAGCTTTTACGGCTGAGATCTGCATCTCAGGAGGAAGAGTAGCCATTGAACGTTGCTACCTTTCATTTGGCAGCCAGCGGCATGGCTCGTGCATGCTCTTGGCGCGGCCAAATTAGGGTTTGATGGTAAGCTTGTACGTCTAAGATTTGCATCTCAGAAGAAAGGGTAGTCGTCGATTGTTGTAACCCTTCGTTTGGCAGCCAGCGGCATGGTTGCATGGCCGGCATGGCTTTAGCATGTTTTAGGTGCAGCCAAATTAGGGTTTTGACATAAACCATGGAATTTGGCATTGTTCCAGTATTTTTCATGCATTTGGCGGTGAACATGTACGGATGAGATTTGCATCTCAGAAGGAAGGCTATCCGTCGATTGTTGCAACCCTTCGTTTTGCAGCCATCGGCATGGTTGCATGGCCGGCTTTGGCATGTTTTAGGCGCGGCCAAATTAGGGTTTTGGCATAAACCGTGGAATTTGGCATTGGGCCAGACGTTTCCGCGCATTTGGTGGCGAACTTGTATGACTGAGATTTGCATCTCAGAAGGAAGGGTAGCCGTCGATTGTTGCAATCCTTTGTTTGGAAGCCAGCGGCATGGTTGCATGGCTTGCATGGCTTTGGCATGATGGTGCGGCTGGCATGGTATGCCCTTGGCGCGGAGGTGTGGCTGGCGTGGCTGGCATACCGTTGGCCCGGTGGTGCGGCTGGCATGGTATGCCTTTGGCGTGGAGATGTGGCTGGCACGGCTGGCATGTCGTTGGCACGTTGGTGCGGCTGGCATGGTATGCCTTTGGCGCGGAGATGTGGCTGGCATGGCTGGCATGCCGTTGGCACGGTGGTGCGACTGACATGGTATGCCTTTGGCGCGGAGATGTAGAAATTAGGGTTTAACATGTCGAAACCCTAATTAGAATATACGACATGCGAGGTTGGCATGTGCGGAAATGATGCCAGTCAATACTGAGGGTTCTGCCGTGGAACTAGCATGTATATATAAAAAAAAGGTACCCTGGTAAAATTTCTCGTAGACGTATTGAAAGGATCAATAAATGTGCTACTGGAGATATTGGTATCACGGCTTCGTTTTCTTACAGAGTGACGTCACGTCAGGCCTAGGTTTTATGATTTTAACCCTAAGCTAAAACCACTATTAACAGTCATATATTTTGAACTTTTTAAATAGAAAAATGGAAAATTTTAGTGGGTGGGCGACTGATAATATGTTGTAAAAGATACATACAGATCATCATCAACATTTGATGCATGTAGTTCAAATTATGATCTGATTCGTGTATTGGTAGAGCCATTAGAGCATTTCATTCTTTCACAACTTCTTGAATAATGTTGCATTTTCCAAGTTTGTTGTTGTTCTTTCTTATGGTTGCAGCGAAATATCCAGACTCAGTCGGTATGTTAATAGACACATTTTTGTGTCTGTATTGATCTTAATTATCTATTAGTGTTCATTTTTATACATATTATGGTGTTTTATGTCTTTGTAGGTGTTTTCGGAGAAACAAACTTGTTTGGAAAAATTTGCTCGAAAAGTGGTATTTACATCCCTACAAAATCATTAAAGGCACCCTAGAAAAGTGTTAATGGTACCCCCAAAATTACTCCGAGCACCCCCACAAAGGTATTAAAGGCACCCAGAATTCTATTAAAGGCGCCACAGATTTTACTAAGGGCATCTTAGTTGATATCGACACCCAACAATTGGTTAAGGGCACCCCTTTCTTCTTCAGTTTAAATTGTGTTTGGGCGGGAAAAATTTGATTCAAATGTTTATAAACATCGTATTTTTCTGGATTCGATTTGGAAGATTTCTGTTGAGATTCATTCTTTCCAATAGGTTGGTTTGGGCCTATTACAGTTAAACAAGATTGGTAAGTCCTTCAGATTCGAAAGAATTGGCTTGGTTACATGGATTTGAAGCTAACATACTACACGAGAATATCACGGGATTTTTTTAGTCTTTCCAGAGCTTTTCTGTGTATGGCAAGAGATGACAGGGTGTTTTAATATCTGAGGCATGTCCTGGCGTATTGGAGTGTGTTGGCTGCAAAATAACGCGTGTAGAAGATAAAAAAGGGAAATTATCCATGTGATTCACAATAGAAAATCAAGTAATTAATGTAGGATATTTGAAGTTATTAGGGAGGATTTTGGTGACTATGATAATATAAAAGGTGTTGGGGAGTACTAGAGTCGATTACATAAAGTTCTGGGAGAGAATAGAGCGAAAAATTAAGAGTTGCAGCGATATTTTTTTGTTGCTGCAAAAGGAAGAACCTGAAGAATAATACCTGCTCAAGACAGTTGTTACTAAATCGTGGTCTTTTCTCAGTGTTAAGATTGTTGGTTCAGCGATAGTCCAACAGTTACCGTAACATTAGCTTTTATCGTTTTTTGTAACAATGAGTTTGAAACAAATATAAATGTTTCAAATTTAAGGTTTTCATTATTTTTTTCTCCATTTCATCTTTGAAAACTATTATTGAGCATGAATCAATATTTTGAGTGATTTTATATCCTGGTGAGTTTATTCTCGCTTAGACGAGGTATTTTGAAGCAATGTTGCATGTGTGTAACTTGAGATGAGTTTCACTTGACTTTTATTTGTAGACCAGGTTCTAAGAATCATATTTTCCTTTAGGCTATTGAATAAGGTAAAATATGATATTGAGAATCTCGGGATTTCTGTGAGGGATCTGGACTGCCTAGACCAAGTGGTTCACCTATAAGTGTAACACCCAGAGTTCCGGACCCTATTCAAACCATATGGAGATCCGAACTCGAAGCATTACGGGTCAGAAAGAGACTTAAAATTTTATTTTTCTATTTTTGTTTAAATCAAATTAATATATCAAATTTAATCAATAGGAAAAATATCATTTCTTAGGTATAATTATCCTTAGCAATATTATAGATGAAACATTTGATATGGATATACACTTCAAACAAATTCAAGTAAACGATTCAATCAATAAGCTACTCATTCCTAGCTTCCGCTGCGCAACTCTAATAAATCTGCAAGGAATGTTAATTGGGGTGAGATGACATCTCAATAGAATGCATTCCATTTCTCAAAACATACGAAAAAATATCAATCAACCAAAGAGCACATACAACATGAGAATTCAACACAAATTCAAGGATTTACTTGTATATCCAGTAAACAAGCTCATTCATTTATATTTATGCATGAGTTTACTCGGTTCGTGCCCCACATAACCTCTTATCGGGGTCATTCCGACAAGTTGCACGAGTTTCCTCATTTCGTGCCCTGACAATCTGAAAAAACGAGGGTACAACAACCACACCCAATATTTTGATTAGCAATCTGTATGGACTAACTCCAATATACTTTCAAGAGAATCAACTAGACTCAATCGTAATAAAGTATATCAAAGAGTTAAATCAATACATATGGAATACAAAAATAAATAAATAAGCTTTTGTAGCTCCTATTCCACATGCCTAATCTTCAACATTACTCGAAATCTTCGTCACTTCCAAGTAATCCAATGATCCCAAAGGTTGTAAGTTCAACATCATCGTTGTTGAAAATCCGTAGCTATAACAATGAGAAAACAAGTATTTTCAATCATTGTTATACATTGTCATAGTATCATTATGCGGCATCAAAGTTCAATTGTATCACAATTTCGACAACAATACTATGGTGATATATACCATTCCCCCTTAGTCAATATTCCATCTCACATGGAAACCACTCCCCTTTACATAATGATCCAAAAACCATATGTATTTGTAGTGTGAACTACATATTAATTCTCCCCCTTTTTGTCAATAAAATTGGCAAAGGTACGAAAACGGGATCCTAATGAAATTTTCAAAAGATACATTTCATGAACAAAAGAAAACATATATCAACTTGTTTAGATGCAATCATAAAGCCGAAGCTAAATGCATTCATCAAGGAGTTTATAAAGATACAAGATAACGCCTATAATATTCCACAGGCGCACTCCCCACAAAGATTTGGCAATTAAGCACAAGTTCAATTAAGAACTCTCCCCCATAAAATGTCATTCCCGGAAGAACAACAAGAGCGACCTTAATTTCAAAAGAAAATAAGGATTTCTTTGGACATAACAAATCATATAGTATGATATGAATTTGAATCCAAAAGTACTCAGGTAGATTAATCACAAGAGAACCCATAATTAATCTAATATATAACCAAATTAACCACAAAAAAAAGTAATGAATTTAATTGATCGTGATCGACATAAGACAACTTATGGAGCCTCACGGTAATAAATAAAAAAAATGGATCAGGGAAGATCAATACTGCGGAATATACAAGGATTCATTCTATTTTCTATCACTATTCGCGTAATGACATACAATAGACATAATCCTTGTCAACAAAAGTTCATCCTATCTTCCATCAATAATGACATAATAGGATTCAAACTTTTGTGATATCAAAAGTCCATTCATTCATTTATCAATACATGCATATCGACATACAAAAGACTTAACTTTTGACAAGGTATGGGACAATCACAGTTCACGAACGCAAACACACATATCCTATAACAAATTGCAATATATGAAACTATAAAGATTAATACTGCAAAAATTATCTTCCAAACAATTTTATAATTTAAACAAATAAACCTAAAAACATGAAGATGAAAACGTTGGACATAGCTATGTATAATCACAATAATGGTTAGACAATATTTACCAATCAACACAATCAAGTTGTGTTTCGGCGAACAAAAATTTGTCCACCAATTTCCTCTTGAGAGGAATCCACAGACCTATGTCTATCAAAACGATTTGACCATACTTTATTCTCTAATGGTCTTGTTTTATCCTTGGAAACTAACTTCTCAGGAGAAGATAAAATCCTACATACCTCAGCGGTATTCTGAGCAAGTTTAAGCTTATTTACTAATCGATTTGCTCTTCGTTGAAGTTTGTTGACATGCCTCAATTGGTGTTTGTACTTGTAACACTTTAATAGTTCATGACCCTTTGCAGAAAAATATAAGCACGTCAATCTTGGATAAAAATCAGGCATCTGAGATGTACAAGCAGCTAGACACATAGTGGTACCTGAAACATCACATACAGAGTTTTCGAGGACATGGTCAATTTTTTCTTCCAGATTGGTTGATGTATGTATTGCTACAATTATCAAAATCAATATTTTCACAAAGAAGTGCAACGCTTGATTTCTCGTCTTCATTAGAATCATAATTATCAGACATTTCATCAAGAGTTGCGGCACGAATTTTTTTCCCAGTGTATTTATTCCGATTTGGACACTCATTTGCAAAATGACCAAAACCTTTACACTTAAAGCACTGAGGCATATCCTTGTCATCAGTCATCTGTGTCCCTGTTTTTAGGAGGAATATGATTATGAGGTTTAACTGATGACTTATGTTTGTCTCTTGAAAACCGTTTACTTCTCTTCAATAGAAGATCTCTAAACTGTCTTGTGATCATAGAGACTGATTTGTCAAGATCTTCATCTGATGAATCAGTCTCAGAAAGATTATCCTCAAAGACATAAACACTTTTACTTTTGTCAAGTAATTTAGTGTTCTTTTGTGCTTTGAAATCAACATCCTTTCCGATTTTGGATGTATGCTCCTGATCAAATATCTTTAGCTTTCCAACCAACGTGTTTCTGGAAAGAGCATCGAGGTTATTTCCTTCAACGATGGCATGCTTTTTAGAATCGTATCTAAATGGTAGCGATCTGATAATTTTCATCACAATATCCTTTTCAGGAATAGTCTTACCCAATGCAAAAGATGCATTAAAAATTTCGGACACTCTGTGATTGAAATCATCAAATGAATCTCCATCTGCTATACAACGGTTTTCCCAATCAGAATTAAGGTTTTTAAGCATGGATTCCTTTTCAATGGTGTTACCTTCGAATACGGTTTCTAAGATATCCCAAGCATTTTTAGACCTAGTACACGTAGTCACATGGTGCTGAAGATCCGGGGTATTTGCATTTATGATGGTATTCAAACCGTCAGAGTTCTGCTTTGGTTGTAAGTTTAGCATCATCGTTGTTGAAAATCCATAGCCATAACAATGAGAAAACAAGAATTCTCAATCATTGTTACACAATGTCATAGTATTATTACACATCATCAAAGTTCAATTGTATCACAACTTCGACAAAAATAATATTGTGATATGTATCACTCCCCTTTAGTCAATACTCCATCTCACATGGAAACTACTTCCCCTTACATAATGATCCGAAAACCATATGTATTTGTAGTGTGAACTACACATTAATTCTCCCCATTTTTGTCAATAAAATTGGAAAAGGTACGAAAAATAGTGGGATCCTAACGAAATTTCCATAGAGACATTTCATGATCAAAAGAAAGCACATGTCAAATTTTTAGATGCAATCATATAGACGAAGCTAAATGCTTTCATCAAGGAGTTTATAAAGATACAAGATAACCCCTACAATATTTTACAGCCGCACTCTCCCACAAAGATTTGTCAATTAAGCACAAGTTCAATTAAGAACTCTCCCCCATAAAATGTCATTCCCGAAAGAACAACAAGAGTGACCTTACTTTCACAAGAAAAGAAGGATTTCTTTGGACATAACAAATCAAATACAAATTTGAATTTGAATCCTATAATACTCAATTAAATTAACCACAAGAAATACCATGATTAATTTTATCGGAAATGCTCAACATAAGAGAACTTACGGAGCCGCACAATATATACATAAAATACGGATCAGGGAAGATCAATACTGCAGATTAGACAAGGATTCATTCTATTCTCCATCACTATTTGCACAATGACATATAATAGACATAATCCTCATCAACAAAAGTTCATCATATCTTCCATCAATATTTGCATAATGACATATAATAGGCTTAAAACTTTTGTAATGTCAAAAGTTCATTCATTCTTTTATTAATACATGCATATCGACATACGAAAGACTTAACTTTTGACAAGGTATGAGACAATCGTAGTTCACGGACACAACCATACATATCCCATAACAAATTCCAATATATAAAACCATAAAGATTAATACTGCAAAAATCGTCTTCCAAACAATTTTAGAATTTAAACAAATAAACCTAAAAACATGAAGATGAAGACGTTGGACATAGTTATGTGTAATCACAATAATGGCTATTCCAAACTCTAGTTATTCTTCTAAACAAAACAAGAAAATAACATTCTCATCATAAGATTTAGTAGATGTTATAGAGATTTCTCGGAGCATCTACCGAGAATTCCTTCTCATTATTGAAAAACCCATTGATTATGGGATCGTTCAATTCCTCTAAATCTTCAGAAATATCAGTCAACCCACTAAGATCTCTTTTTAGTTCACGCAAGGTGTTCTTTGTTAGAGACAACATTTGTTCATAGTGAGATATATCGTCTAAAGAAGAAACAATTTGAGATTTTAAATTATTTATTTTGTTGATGAAATCATTCACCAAACCTCTAAAGTTATTATCAAGATGACAAACAGATAAGAGGCAGTTAGAAGAAGAACCTTCTCAATTATTTGTAGATTTCGCTTTCTTCACCCTTGAGGAAGAGATTCCTTTACACATATACAAATTAACTTCTTCGACTGCATCCTTACTTGTGGTGCCTCTAGTTACAGGAGCCATGAAACTGTATCTTCTAGGGAGAAACAAAAAAACTACAAATAATTATAAATAGACTTCTGAACGCCCAAACCCTAGAAGAATGTAAAACAAGTCTTCCGTGATTTAATGATCCATTATCTATAATACGAGGAGAATATTTTCTTGACAAAAATTAATACACCACTTGAGTCTTATAGACGCAAACCTCATTTTCTCAAGTTAAAGACGAGGATGCGAACGTCACTGATATTTAGACAGTGACGAGTGAGCCAAACACTCCACTCTCTTACCACATAGTGGTTTACCAAGGTTTGTTGTATAAACAGATTTCCTACCCTCTTCTGACTCTGGAAGCACTGGTTTTAGGAAAACCACGTTGATTATCCAGATTCATCTCTTGTATGTTCTTTTGAAGTTTGGAAATTATTATTTTTTGTTCCTTTTAAATCTCCAACACGTGCTTTGAACATGATTTGAATTTCCACAAACCGAACAAATCAATAAAGATTGTTTGTCTTGTTGAATTACCTTCAGTTTATCACAACCTTCAACCTTCATTCTTCCATGATCAATAGGAACAATGGGGGTTGATTATGCTGCAGTTTTGCCTTTAAATCCTAAACCATTTGTGTTTCCAAAGGATTTCTGAGCGAATAGCATTGCTGAAATTTTGTCAGAACTTTCAGATAATCTCCGTAGATCATCCTTAAGAGTATTAATCTCTTTTTACTTTAGAGATATGGTTCTGGTGAGTTTATTATTAATACAATCTATCTCAAGATTTTTCACCTAGATTGATGATTCAAGTTTCTTCAATGAAGCTTTTAATTGAAGATTTTCTTGAACAACCTCTCTATTCAAGAATTCAGAAATCTCTGAGTCAGACTCAAGTTCTGAATCAGAAGTTGAGTAGGTGAATGTTTCTGCTGCAAGGGCTGAGGGTTCATTATATTCATCAGACGTATCCAAGACGTTGACACTTAGGAAATATTTTTCTTCTATTGAATCATCTGGAAAAAAAGCTGACAAAAGATGTTTATCACATATATTGCTTTTTTTTATAAATTCTTTGATCCTTTCTGTTATCAGTGATTTATTGAAACCAACATCATTAGAACAACATTCATCAGCTTAAGACAAGTTAGAGGCTTAACTTGTGTTGGAAACAACATTGAATGCAGTTGTTTGAACAGAATTTTGATCATGAATTTTTAACTTTCCAACAAGGGTATTTCTGGAAAGAGTATCAAGGTTATTTCCCTCACGATGGCATGCTTCTTTGAATAGTATCTAGATGGTAGAGATCCACCAGAATTTCCTTTTCAGCAATGGCCTTACCCAATGCAAAATATGCATTAACAATTTATGACACTTTGTGATTAAACTCATTTCTCCATCTGCCATACGAAGGTTTTCCCAATCAGAATTTAGGTTTTGAAGCCTGGCTTCTTTTTCACTGGTATTTTCTTGAAATACGGTTTCTAAGATATCCCAGGCTTCTTTAGACTTTGTGCACGTAGTTACATGGTGCTGAAGATCTGGGGTAATGGCATGTATGATAACATTTAAGCTGTCAGAATTTTGCTTTGCAGCAAGAATTTCTTCTGAACTATATCTACCAATATCCTTAGGTATAGATACATTGTCTTCTGTATTAACCGGAGGATCATAGTAATTAACAACACGTACCCATGTTTTAAAATCACGAGCTTGAAGAAAAGTACGCATATCAATTTTTCACCATAAGTAGTTTGAGCCATCGAAAACTGGTGGCACGTTTATGGAGATAGAATTCATGTCCATAGAGTCAGATCGCTACAAACACAAACTTGTAAGGTCTTTAAACGTGTTTTCCTTCTCTGATACCAATTGAAAAAACGGGGGTACAACAACTGCACCCAATATTTCGATTAGCACTCTGTATGGACTAACTCCAATATACTTTTAAGAGAATCAACTAGACAGTCAGACTCAATCTTAATAAAAGTATATCTAAGAGTTATATCTTACTTTCTCGATTTAATACTTACTCAAGCAAATAGAAATCTGCGAGTCTAATTGAATGCAAAAGAAATCACTTGAACGGTACCAAAGACCAATGTTAAAGGATCAATCAATTTCAATCAACAACTAAAGGTTGGATTTCCCAATTGATCGACTCAACGCACAACCTGTGATATTTCAATTATATAACAAAATATAATGCGAAAAAAGAAATAACACAGACACCGGAAGTTTTGTTAACGAGGAAACCGCAAATGCAGAAAAACCCCGGGACCTAGTCCAGATTGAACACACACTGTATTAAGCCGCTACAGACACTAGCCTACCACAAACTAACTTCGGTCTGGAATGTAGTTGAACCCCAATAATCTCACACTGATCCAAGGTACAGTTGCGCTCCTTACGTCTCTGATCCCAGCAGGATACTACACACTTGATTCCCTTAGTTGATCTCACCCACAACTAAGAGTTGCTACGACCCAAAGTCGAAGACTTTAATAAACAAATCAGTATCACATAGAAAAGTCTACAGTAATAGGTAAATCTGTCTCCCACAGAAATACCTACAATTTTTGTTCCGTCTTTTGATAAATCAAGGTGAACAGAAACCAATTGATAACACGGACTTATATTCCCGAAGAACAACCAAGAACTATCAATTACCTCACAATAATCTTAATCGACTAGCGAAAGAAGATATTATGGAATCACAAACGATGAGATAAAGATGTTTGTGACTTATTTTATATCTTTCCAATCGGAAAAATCAATCTCAAGCCAATCTTACGATTGTACTTAGTACGATAGAATCAGCAAAATCAGATCACACAACTACAAGAAAACTAGTATTGGTCTGGCTTCACAATCCCAATGAAGTCTTCAAGTCTTTAACCTACAGGGTCTCAATAGAAACCTAAGGTTAAAGGAGAATCAAATCTAGCTAATACAACTAGTATCACACATGAGGTGTAGGGATTAGATTTCCCAGTTTTTAGTGTTCTCCTTTATATAGTCTTTCAAATCGGGGTTTGCAATCAATGTTAGCTTAATAACAGAGCATTCAATATTCACTGTTAGATGAAAATCTGATTAGATTCAGTCTAATATCTTTCAAGCGTTAGATCGAAACTTAGCTTGTCACGCATAAATGAACTGCACGTTTATTTAGGTTTGTGTAACCGTTCCCAAACATGTACACTTAGTTGGTTCAATAGTAGTTAACCAAATGGTTAGCCATATGAGCACTTTCATATCAACCATATTCTTCTTTACCACAACTAGTTCAAATGACTCAAATGAACTAGTTAGAGAGTTATTTAATTGTTTAGATCTTATAGAAGTATACAAGATGCAATCGAAGCAAAAACGATTTGATTCACTTGAATCGATTCATGAACTTTATAGCCACAATTTGCAAACTTGCATTCCTTAGTTTATATAAGTTTAAGTTCATGAATAATCATTTTTAGAGAATAACCAACCTAAGTACGCATACTAGTACGTGGATTTAAGTACCCGGAATAAGTTTGTTTTCAGTTCACAAACTCCAGCAGAAATTCACGGGATGTGAACTTCCAACAGCATACTTTAGTTCAAGGAATAAGGACTTATACACGTATGAGTTACCACACAATGCTTATATCCAACCATGGTTATGTAATCTAAACTCTTATTTCAATCATAGAAACATTCTTAGAGGACGTTATATAGTTGTTGTTCACACACTATTTTTCGTCAAAGCTATTTTCAAGTAATTGAAACTTAATATGACTTTCGTCACTAATAAAGATGAAATGGGCAAAAGCGAAAGCTTACTAACACATATTTCGAGAATTAGATAAACGATATAAACTTGGCTCGAAATAGCAAATGTGTATGATCAAAGTATATATAGCAAAAACGACTTTGTCTCAAGATAATAGATAGAGTAGATAGACTTTTGAGTGATATATAAGTTTAAGTCTCCACATAAATTTTAGTCGATGAAGTTCCACCAGTTCCTTGAGTAGTTCTTCGTCTTTGTATGATGATCGCCATGGAGTCTTCAGCCCAACTACACTTTCTATCCTAGTCTGAGACTCAGCTATAAGTAGACTAGAAATCAAGACTTATAGTTTTGATCACTAACATTGACAAACATGTTTGAGATAGCAACGCATGCGAACTCGACCGAGCAGTGATCTAACAAAGAGAGAACTTCAAGTCACATAACAAACCAATATGCTCTATCAAATTGACAATGGGAAAAAAAAGATGTTCCAAATATTCAATTTGATCATTGTTGTAGAGTACGCACTTCAGATCATGCATTGTTGTCAAATGTTGTAGTCTCTGCTTACCAGAGATAATATTATGAATTAACTTCCATACAAACATTTGCAATTTATATGGGATCTTTGATTTCCATAGAGAAAGCCAATACGAAGCATACGAAAAATAGAATTCTTAATTGTATCATCTTGACAAAGCCGTGTGTAAACTGAGAGAGTCGTAAACTTGCCAGATCTTATAAGCGGCCAAACAAGAAGATCTGGTTTGATTTTGCAGGGATACCTTGTATTTTACCTTGACTTGCTGCATTGGATAATAGTCTGGAAAAAACTTCCATCAGAAAAAAAAAAACTTCCATCAGAAAAAGAAACAAAAACGGAGACAAGGGATTACCTTGTTGTATGCCTCTAGAAGGTTTAAACGATGTTGTTGGATGCCCATTAACTAACAAAGATATATTACTTGTTGAAATGAATTGATAAACCAAATGAACCCATGAAGAATCAAAACCAAAATAATGAAAAATGACATTTATAAACCTATCAAACGCCTTAGACATATCCAACTTGAGGTCAATAAAAGACTGCGTAATTATTCTGAATATATATGTCTCCCAAGAACATAAGCATCCTGAGTTGTGAAAATAATTTTCAGAAAAAGTTATTTAAGCATATTTTCCATTTACTTAATAATAATTTTATAACTTACATCGTAAAGGCTGACTGGTCGATAGTCTGATGGAGTAGCTAGATGCAACACTTTCAGGATGAGATTTCCGCCTGAAAAAATGTTGCAACATTTGAACAACATTCCGATTAACTATGTCCCAAAAAAAATTGGTAAAAACCTGCCTGAAATTCATCATTACTGGAGCAACGTGGATTAAACATGAAAACAACCTCTTGAATTTCTAATTCTATTTAATACATGGACATAATATTCCAATAAAGTGGTACATGGTAATTATTGAGAAGGTTACTTCTGAGCCATCGCCTGTAAGTAGTAATTTGTTGATCAGATGATGGGAAATTGTGTTATGTGTTTTGTAATTTCTTGAGGTGGGACTGGTACATGTGTTGTACAGTATACATATTGCATCAGGACCATCTCTACCATTTTTGAGGTCGGGGGAGAACTTTCAGAAAATGAGCTTTTTCTTCTTAAAGTACATGGGATGGGCACAAATGATAGATATAAATCATCCATCAAATATACTGAGCAATCCACTTATGCATCCCAACACCGTCGTAAATTTTTTTGGAAAATAGTGGCTGAAGCGCCCAATTTTTTAAACATTGTCCTCTTGTCATTTGTTGAAAAAACATCATCAAAATACTACACATGTTTCAAAGTATTTCAAAAATAACAAATAATTAAACTCGATGATGTATAATAATTTTGTAGTTTAGCAAATACTATGGACTATATATGGAGAACAATTTTTTGATGGTTAACGAAATTTAAAAAATCCCAATTTTTTTAAAGCTAGCATTACTAAACTATCAGTTTAATGAAATCTCTTGTTTCCAGAGTTTTGATGGTTCATTATTCTTTGATTTATAACTGGGGGAAAAAATCGTGGCCGGGTTGGGTATACCCAGATTAATTGGGGTATATCCAATTTTAAAGGGACTTATTTGAAGGGCTAGGGGGTGTTAAAATGGACAAAGTTATAAATACTCATATGCGATATAATTAGAACTAAACCTAATTCCTTTCATTTCATTTTCATTTCATCTTCTCATCTTATTCTCCTCCACCATACCGGCTGAAATTGGTCCACCTTCATCAAAAACCAATTGAAAACTCGTCGATTAATTCTTCGATTCGAGAATTCCATCGTCGGTTAATCTTCAAACATGGAGCGTCTGAAGGCTAGTTGTATGAAACAAACAAATATATAACCCTAAAATTTCAAATTTAGTTCAACGGAAACGGAGTAAAAAAATCGTTGAAGAAGAAAAAATCAACGCTGCTGAAACCGAAGAAATTGCGCGATTGAGAAAGTAAGGGCCTACTAAAACTCACTCCAGTACTTCAATTTTATGTTTTCATGTCAAATTAGGTCTGAAAAATCAAATTTGTAAATCTGTAGTTACTTAGCCGGCGGTCTCTGATTCACGACTCTGCCGACTTTTCATATTTAGGGTTACTCGACAAGATTTTAGGTTTAATATCATGTCGGCTGTTAATATTTGTAACTGATTTTACAGGATCGTCAAGGTATTGAATCCAATACCATGCCGGTAAAATATGTTTCTTACAGTCGTTGGATTTTAAATTTTTACCCTGCCGACGGTCCGCTTTGAAAAATGTTGGTGTTTCCTGGTGCCATAAGTTATTAGATAGGCATGGTATTTGAATACCACCCTGACCTTGCCGACTAATCGTATGGAAAATCGCATGTATTTCTTGTATTCAGAGTTGTTATAAGATGGCACGGTAGTTGAATAAGACCCTGCCGACTATTTATTAGACGACATAGATTATAGTTATCGACCCTGCCGACTATTATTTAGTTGACATTGGTTATTGTTTTCGACCCTGACGACTAGTTGATTTTTTTTAATTGTTCTTGTTTAGCGTGCAAAAGGGAAAGAATAAAAGTGTTACTCCTCCTTCAAGACCTCCTCGTGTTGGTGACAAACTCTTGACTGCAACACATCGAGGGGCATTCGTTGAGCCAAGAATGCTCAAGATCCGTGAACTGAATGATTCTCAACTACCAACGGAACCAAGTGATTCAGCTGAACCTCCAGATGAAGACCAATCAAATCCATCCGGAAGAAGAGGTAATGATCATGATGGTGTTGTGAAAAGGAAAGGGTACCCAAATATACATCAAGCTAAAAGTTTTCCTACCTATAAGTCTTTTCCCCGAAAGTGATTGTCTATGGACTGAGTCGAGACAATGCAACTAATCAATTCACATTTCGTGTGATCGTCTATGGATACGAGATCGAGAGAATACAACAACGAAGTATGTTACTTGTTAAAAAGGTTCAGACTTAACCAAACACAATAGGATTCACTTATCAAGTAAATAGGAAATAACGTTTGTATGATTTACTTTAATTATAATAAAAAAATTATAATGCGGAAATATAAAGTAAATGACACAGCAAGATTTTCTTAACGAGGAAATCGCAAATGCAGAAAGACCCCGGGACCTTGTCCAAAATTGAATACTCTCAGGATTACGCCGCTACACAAAATTACACCTAACTTCCTATAGTTGAGACCAAGCAACTAAACCTATAGTTCACCTAGTTCCGTCTGTATTCCCACACCTCCAACTTATAAATAAGTCACATACTTGGAAAAATTCCTTTGGTTCGTATTCCAAATAGTAAAGGAACAACAAATATGTTGGTATTAACTCTCTTCAACCAAGTGATATGAGTAGGACAAAGGCGCTTCTGTTTATGGTAAGATAAACTCCTTCTTCAGGTCCTTAGATCTATCTTATGTTCAATTAACGAAGTAATCGTTTAAGATTAAACCAACAACACTCTTAATCCAAAGAATTGTGTTGATGCTGATCTACTCAATAAATCAATCCAATTCTATCACAAAGATAAAACCGATTATTAATTGGATCCTCTTTTTACCTAAACAAGTATTGTGCACACCAAAGATTGTGAACCCACAAATCAGAAATCTTCAATATCTTATTCGTCTTCAAATCTTCTTAAGACTTCAATAAACACCTGCACATAATCTCTTGTGATCAATCACGCACAAAACGGATTCTTTTAACAATGGATTATCAAAAGAGCGTATTTAGAACTAACAACAGTCTAAAGATCCATGTCAAAACTCTGAACTAGTTTGAGTGAATCTTATATCAGAAGAGAAGATTCTCAAGCATAAACAAACTAGGTGCAACCAAAGTTCAACCACCGTCAGTCAATCAAATCAATGAAAACAAAAGATAAACCGAAATTATCTAGTTTCCCACCAATGGTACTCGTAGAGATTCTCAATCCCAAAGAATACTTTAAACTGAGCGTCCGTAAGAGATTTCGCCTAATTAGGTTACTCTCCTCTCCAGATAGGCGGCTACACCAGTAACAACACAACAAGAGGAAGTTTGTTGTTATGAAGGATTAGTTTGCTAGAAAGGAAAACTTCAAGTATTTATAGACAAAGAAGTTTGGGCACCAAGTAATTTCCAAAACCGAAAATATTCTTAAGATATTCATTAAGGCACAAATTCGGTTTCCATAATTCCTGGAAATGCTCTGTCCAAAAATAATGATCGAAATCTTTCAGAAAATCTCTAATTAGTAAATGCACATTACTAATTCTTATTTTCCTAAAAATTATATTAATAACCTTAATTAAAAGATTCTTAACTTATTTGTGTTTTGATCCTGGGATTCTATTCCTGTAACTATTAAGAAATAACTTTGAACAACCAAATAATAAACATTCACAACACGTGTTCAAAGTATGTCGACATCCTTACTTTGTAAGTTCTCTTTCACACTTACAACCTTAAAACCGATTTGCAAAACTTCAAAACAAGTTTAGAATTGGTTCATCTGACTTTCAAGAACTATCTGATTGATCAAATAACATTCAATCACAAATCATGGGTTTAACGGTTCTACTAAAACAAGTTTCGTATTCTACCTTCCATGTGATTATTGTGCATAGTCACACTAGCTTTCAAAAATTCGGTTGACTAGGTACTAGGATCGGTTCCCCACACATATATGGTATCTAACTTATATGTGTTGCACATGTCCATAAGATCGGTTCCCCTTTGCCTAAAAACGTGTTGCACATGTCCGTAGGATCCGTTCTCATTTCTGCTATAAACCTGTTGCACCTCATACAAGGATCGGTTCGCCTTTGTGATATACTGCACCTCTTACTAGGACCGGTTCCCCTTTCCCATATTTGGTCAGACATAAAATTACGAACCCGATCATACCATCTCAGGTGATTACTTAAGATCGGTTTCACTAATAAAAGTCATGTCAATACATAAGTCAGGCCTTTGTGAATCGTTTTACCAAGAAAACAAACAAGTCGTCAACGGTTATACTCAATCACACATATTGGTTGTTGATAAGATATGCAATGAATAACAAAACCAATAACGCCTGGCGATTTCCTTTTCGATTCACAAACAAGTTTATGAACTTATTTCCTTAGAACACATGTAAAACATTGTTTCCTAGGATGAAATCCTCACCTCATACCCATACATAATCACAATATCATTCAAATGATTATGGAGATATCTTATCTACAAAGTTTAATAGTTAAGAAATAAACCTTGTATTGTATTCCTTTACACTATGTCTATCTAGAGTTCAAATATGCTTCGCAGTTATGTTTTCAATATCCACAACTTGAAAGATATGTTAGGGAATGAAACAGTTTAAGTCAAATATCACTAACCTCAAGTGGAAGGATGATTGTTGTCGTTGTATCTCCTTGCTTCTTCACATCTTCAAGTCTTCGCAATACTTGTAAAGTCTCATTATCCTAATACTTTCAAGCTAACCTATACGAATTTGACTCTAGTACATAATCAAGTGACTCTTAACTTGAGTTTTGATTCACTAAAATATGACAACAAAACTTGACATACCAACGCTTGGTGGGTTCAACCGAGTTGTGCTCTAACAATCTCCCCCTTTGTTAATTTTAGTGACAAAACTCTTACATCATATGGATAAACAAATTAAAAGAATTCATTATCCATACGCTTGATTCCCGAATTCAACAGCACAGTAAACTGCATGCATTCAATCCTTGAAAATGTCGATGTTGACTTTATAATTATAATAACAAAGAGAAAGAGTATTAGCTTTGTTATACCAATTCATATGATATGTTACTCCCCCTTAGTCTGTTCTTTCACTATTTCGTTTAGATAAAACGTTTAAGCACCAATGTGCTTTTCCTTAAGGATACCAATCAATATAAAATCAATTCCAGTATCACTTATTTACTCCATATATTTCTCCCCATTTCTGTCACAAAATGACAAAGAAACGAAAAAATAAAGGACAACACGAAAAGAATCTTAAAAATCTCAAAATAGACTTGCAATCTGTAGAGTTAGGCACGAGGGTTCCACACACCATGTTCTGATAACCAATATCAAAAACCGAAACTACAAGTAATTTTATTTTGATATGTTACCAAGGAAACTATTGTCTGAAACAATTTTTCCATTTTAGTTTAGCAAACCAAAAATCAACTAAGCACCTTAGTCCCTTTGCTAAACAGATTGTACAAAAACAATCGCTTAATTCGATAATACCAAAATAAAGATAACTCTATTTTAAACAAGACAAGTACTAGGTTAGTTAACTAGCATTTCTTGTTAAGGCATTCGATTAGACTTGAATAACTGAAAACTCACTTTGATAAGTCTAACTAAGATCAGAATTAATTTAGTTTCTCTTATCCGGAATCGAGTTGGACTAAACAACTCATCACGTAAACCTTTTATTTCATTAAGCCATAAATATTCATACAAACCAAAATAAATCAACTTGCATAATTATTCACTTCAACCAGAAGCAATTGAAACAACATAGACATTAAAGCACCGCCAATTGCACCGAAATTTTGTAAGCCAAAACAATTGATACTGCACAATATAGCAAGATAACAATAGTTTTTCTTAACCGGAACCAATTGAATCACACATACATCCAAAAACACATAATGGAATAAACATCAACTGTACTGAAATTTTGTTAAGCAAAAGCAATAAATATATAAGAAATAAACTCAGGCTTTTCTTAAACAGGAAAACAATTAACTAACAAGATTGTTACCTCAAATTTCGCATCCACTTCTCCAATATGATTGCATCTTCGTCCAGTGGGAATTGATATCGAAATATCATCATGTTGTCATCCTTATGCAAAAATAAAAGAATAAAAACAACCAACCTTTATCAGAGAAAGGTTGAAAATCGATTTTAACAATTGCAAACAAAAGTTGAAAACCGTCGAAACACATATGCTTTTATGCTAAAGCAAAACCGATTTAACATATTGTGACTTTTTCACATATTGTTTCTACCAGAACCCCTCATTATTCTTTGATAAAGCCTACCAACATGGTCTAGAACTTAATCCTGCTAAATCAAAAAGTCACCCAAACCACAAGGGTTCACAACATTATGAGATCGAATATTAAGGTAGTAAAACCGAAATCAAACATCCCATAAACATACATAACAATAATATAAAAGCATTCAAGCACAGGCTATGTAAACCGAAAACTATCACAAGAAAAATTATAAATCAAATAATATAATCGGTATTATAATCTATGAAAGATCAAAAATTGATGTCTATTTTACTATATCAAGTATTATAGCATATAACTTAATCTCTGGTGGTGCTCTTGTTGTTCACTAAGATCTCTTCAGTGTTCAAACTCTTAAAGCATGTCTCAAGAGACTTGTCTGCAACCACTTCTTGTTTCTCAAGTCTAATACCCTGTAGAATTTTGAGTATCTAATTATTAGGATCTTTTACTGCTCAATTATTAGTATCTAATTATTAGGATCTTGATGGGTTGATGGGTAGTTTTAGATGCACATCTATTTATTAGCATCTAATTATTTATTACTTGAGCAGTAAAAGGTTGAACTTCAAAACTTGAGAAACAATGGAGAAAAAAATTGTGTAGAGATTTTGGAGATTTCTTATACTTTATATAAGGCGATAGATCATGAATTTGGAGGGAACTTAAAAATTGAAACACCATATAAAAGCGGGAATTTCCTCCCAAATCTTTCTTCATTTTTGTTCCTCTTATCTGTATTTTCTCTCTTGTTGCAACTTGCAAACATATCTTCTTATTAGGATTTTTATATTTCCTGAGTTTTAGAATAGTATATGTCAACTAATACTGAGTTGTTTCTGTGTATTTTGAGGAACAAATTTATCTCCTAATAAATTAGGTGAGTTTTTTCCTTGTATTTTGAGAAACAAATTTATCTCATAATAAATTAGGTGAGTTTTTTCCGTGTATTTTTAGGAACAAATTTATCTCCAAATAAATAATGGAGCGACATGTATGGAAAGTGGACGGAATCTCTCTTTTAAAAGCGAGATAAAATATCTTTCAAATTTCTCTCTTTTATTTTCGGAGAGAATATCGTGTAAAATTTTTTTGTTGATTATAAAACTTAAAATGGGTCACACTACTAACAATAAGATTTTAAAGTTTTTGCGGTACACTGTTCTGGTGATTTTAAAATAAACGATGGGAAGGACTTGGACTGGTATGGCATTCTTCAGATTGGGCAAACGGGACAGTAGACCTATCCACCTGGACCTATCATTAAATTTAGTAAAACAAAAACCACCGGCGTTCAAGACTAACTGATAAAGTGTCAAAATGAAAACAGTAGACCTATCATTAAATGTAGTAAAATAAAAACCACCTGCTTAAAAAAAACTCAAATGCCAAGAACACTGTGATCACTCTATATCACTATCTTCACCATTCCCCACTATCTCGTCGGCATCCAAAATTTCATTATTGTATTCATTCAATGTCTCATCATCTTCGTCTTCTGTTTCAAACAAATCATCATTGGGATCGTTAATATTCACTTGTACCATGTTTGGTTGGACGTCATCTCTATCAAGTTCATTTTCTTCAACATCAGCCCCTCCCTCATCAGCCACTCCCTCACACGTAGATAATACTGGAAAATCCCCACCTTGCTGATAAGCCTCGTCAACAGTCGCGCCCAGATCATCCACCTCCGGAACATCCTACAAGTGTCTATGTTCCATCTTATGAACAACTTTCCAGTTTGCACCATTTTTATGATCATCAACACAAAATACCTGTTGTGCTTGTGATGCAAGAACGTACGGATCATCCTCATACCACAAGTTGCTCACATTTACACTTGTTAAATCGTAATCCTTTTGAATTTTATTTCTATTCGGGCTTACGTCAAACCAGTCACACTTAAACAACACTATTCGATATCCATGCTGATATTCTAACTCAATAACCTCACGCAAAGTGCCATAGAATTCAGTTGTATTTCCACCATGTTTCCCATCAACTAACAATCTACTATTCTGAGTTTTCCTGCGAGCTTCACGATCTGTAGTATGGTATTTAACCCCAATAACATTACACACTGGGTACAAGTTTACTCGGACATAAACTCCCCAGGCTAAAGTTTTCAATTCCTCGATGACTTCTTTTTCGTTGTGCAGATCTTGTATCTTCAAAACAAAAAATCGAAAACACTATTATATACAAAATTACGAAATAGGATATTAACCGTGAGAAACTATATCAGTAGTAGTAGCTCAGAAATTTGTACTCACATGTTTTCTAAACCATTCTGAAAACAATGTTCTTTGCCTCTGTGATATATTGACATTACTTTCCTTTGTCAACTCGTTTAAATGTTTCCTACATTCACAACCAAATCCTCTTTTTTTATCTTCTTTTCCAAAAAAAAATCAATTTAGATTGTACTGGTGGTATTGGTGTCATACGAATTCAATAAGGTTGTATGGATGTATCTATGGTGGATATATCTCAGTTGTGACATTATCAAGAATCCTATGAAATCTTTCTAATAACTCTAAACGTAAATAGAGATGAATTCTAGATGCAGGTAGCCTACCACTGAAGAAAAAAACTGAGATAAATTTAAAAAAAGTACTTACTCCAAGTAAGGTTTGACTTCTTCACAATTAGTGAAAACAAACCAATTAATTTTCTCCCTTTCAGCGACTGACAGTGGACGTACAATTTTTGCATCAACAGGACGGGCACTCTGAGCAAAAACAGATATCTTTCCCTTCTGGTAACGGGGATCCCTTGATTTATCGTCATTTTGTTCGCGTTGAGTAAATTTGGTTTCAGTACCACGAAAGTACATAGAGCAAAATTTCAAGCATTCTTTAAGAATATAGGCCTCAACAATAGAACCCTCTGGTCGAGCTCTGTTTTTCACGTAACGCTTGAGTGTTCCAAAAAACCTGTCAGAATAATGGAAAATAACACGAGTATTAGTGTTTAGTTCATAACTGTATGAAAATATGAAAATCCAAACTAGTTCATATACCTTTCGATAGGATATATCCAACTGTAGCCAACTGGTCCAACAAGTTTCGCCTCACGCGGCAAATGAACAGCCAGATGAACCATAACATCGAAAAAATCTGGGTGAAATATTCTTTCCAGCTTACAGAGAATCAAAGGAATTCTCTTCTCCAACTCATCTAAGTGACTAACACTCAAAGTCTTTGCACATAAATCGTGAAAGAAATTGCACAGCTCAATTAAGGGGGCACATACATCTCTGCGCAAATAAGGACGAATTGCAACAGGGAGAAGTCTCTGTAGCAAAACATGACAATCATGACTTTTAAGTACGGATACTTTTCCGTCATTGACATGAGAATTTCTGGAGATGTTAGATGCATATCCATCAGGGAACTTCACTGACTTTAGGAACTGACAGAACTTTTTTCTATCCTCCGGCTTTATAACATAACATGCAGGAGGCTTTATAAATTTATCCCTTCTAGGTTTAAGATGCAGTTCTTTCCTAATCCTCATGTCTGCAAGATCCAAACGAGCCTTCTCGGTATCTTTATTTTTCTTGTCGAGATTCAACAGAGTTCCGACAATGTTGTCACAAATATTCTTTTCTGTATGCATAACGTCGATCTTATGTTTAATTTTATGACTTTGCCAATACGGAAGCTCGTAAAATATACTCTTCTTTGTCCAGTTTCGCTCTTCATTACTACATTTTCTTTTCTTGCTTTGTTTATTCGGGTTCTTACCTGGATTACAGAACACAATATGTTCCATTTGAGCTAAAAGTCCATCACCCGTAAGCTCTTTCGGAGGACCCTTATGTTCGCGTGTCCCATCATGACATTTCGAGTCTCTCCAACTATGACCAGGAGGCAAGTATCGACGATGACGAACATAACCTATCTTGCTCCTTAGTTTGATTGATGGTGCATCTTCGTTGCATATTGGGCAAGCTAAATATCCATGTGTACTCCACCCTGACATTTTGGCATAAGCTGGGAAGTCGTTTATGGTCCACAATAAGGCAGCATGCATACGGAATTTATTTTTTTCTGAGGCATCATATACTTCAACACCTTCTTCCCACAACTCATTTAAATCATCTATCAAAGGCTGCAGATATACATCAATATCTTTACCAGGTTCGTGTGGGTCAGGAATAAGCAACGTCATCAATAAAAATGGCTCTTTCATACACTTCCAGGGAGGTAAGTTGTACGGTACAATTACCACTGGCCACGTCCTATGTGCATTGCTCATATTTTCAAAGGGATTGAAACCATCAGTAGCAAGTCCCAACCTAACATTGCGCGGGTCCTTAGCAAACCATGGAAATCGCTTATCAAAACCTTCCACGCTTCCGCATCAGCTGGATGTCTTAAAAAATCCGGTGTAGTTTTATCGCGTTGGTCTTCATGCCACCTCATGTCAGCAGCTGTGTGTCTACTAGAAAACAACCTCATAAGTCTAGGCTTTAAGGGAAAATATCGCAGTACCTTGTGTGGGATCTTTGTACCCTTCTCGTCATCGTTTTTGTACCCAGGAGCATTACATACTGGACAGTCCTCCCTATCTTTATGCTCTTTCAAAAACAAAGCACAGTCGTACTGACATGCATGAATTGCTTCATAACCCATTCCTAAGCCACCCAACAGTTTCTTAGCTTCATAATATGAAGATGGAATTTTATTCTCCTTTGGAAAAGCTTCTTTGAGCAACTCCATTTGCATTTCAAATGCTTTATTTCTCATCTGGTCGAGTACCTTAATATGCATCAACTCTACGAGAAAAGTCAACGCCGAAAAATATTTACAACCAGGATACAACTCGTGCTCAGCTTCATCTAACAATTTAGAGAAATTTTCATAATTTGATTCACCCAGATTACCTTACGTTTCTCCACCAGCAAAGGCTCCTTGACTATCAAATGTATTTGGTAAGCGGATGTCATTCAGTATTTCAATAGTTGCCTCGTTTATGTCTTCATTATCAGATCCTTCATTGGTTTCCATATCATCATGAAGACTAGATACAAACTGGTTTTGCAGAGGCATGGCTACTTCTCCATGATGTACCCATATTCTGTAACTAGATGCAATGTCGTATCGAGCCAAATGCACGACAACATCTTCTAACGGGACATGCGGTCTTGCATTTATACATTTTTTGCATGGAAAGCGACACTTGTCTGCTAGTTTGCTGGCAAGGTGATCTCGTGCCACGTCGAGAAATGAATTGATGCCTGACGCATACGTAGGACTTGATCTTTTACGCTCTGCCATCCAACTTTTGTCCATCCTGAATTCAAGAATAAAACTATATATATGCAGTTAGTACTGGGAAAAAAAATACACTACCGCATATAAATAACACTACAAAGCTATTGTGATATCTAAGAATAATAAAGAATTGACAAGGAGTGTTGGCAACTGTTGTATTTATACAAAACAATGATTCAATGTACTGTGATCTGTCGATAAGCTAAATCCACTTATCCCGAACATTTTAGAAAATGACCAAAGTTGTACTAAAAGACAATGACGCAGGACATTCGAAAACAACAGTCTAACTTCTTTGTATATAAGCACAACTCACGAAGCTCCTTGGAATATGATGAATCTCAAACATGATTAAGTCAAGCCTTTGCAACAAAAAATAGAAACCATCGTTAAAGAAAAATACTAAGATGGATCTTTGCAACATAAACCAGGGGAAAACAAGCATTTGTTTGAACAAAACAGGACAACACCCAAAAATCAAACCACCTAAGAACTGAGATTAAACTGGTGGTTAGACAAGAAACTCACCTCTACCATCTTTACCAATAAATCTAATGTCTAGAAACACAATACAGGGAGAAAAAGAAAACAAAAAATCGAACATTTTTTTTTGCTAGAAAAAAAAACGAATCGATAATCAGGATGTTTTTAAATTAGTAATAATATCTCAACTTAACTAATTTGGTGTTAGGAATTAGGTCAAATAACAACATGCAATTAACCAAGACCCAATTAGGTTAATTCAAGTTTTAAATTTTAACCAAAACTAAACATGCAATTATATTGATAACAATATCAATTAGGGGATTTGTACCTTAGCTCGCTAATCCAAATCTCCAAGAACACCACACATGAATTCCTTCTCTTAGATTTATCTTCAAACACCACCAATTACTGCTTATGAATAGAAGAAGAAAAAACAGCTTCCCAACCTTTAATTTTTCACCGGATACTATTGATTACGTCAATTCATAAACAATAATTGGTGAATATAACTGTGATTCCTTTATAAACTGATCCATCACAGACTGCAAACTTGTGAAGAGTCTAATTGTAATTGTTTATTTTATTCCCAAGTAGAGTTTATTTAGAGAATGTTTCTGATGAAATTACTTTCTCGCCCTCATGGATATCAAATCATATGCCCGGTCCTCAATGGTGGTTTCGTCATCTACAGTTATAAAACCGATCCTGACTAATTAAAAAAAAAAGTTCCTTTTAGTTTTCCACATCAGGGAAAATATTCCTTTTATTTTTCTCGCCCTCATGAATATCTCTGATGATTCGCAGTGTTGTCTTTAATTTTTTTTCTTTTAATTTTCCTTATTCGGGGTTCATTATTTTCCAAGTTTTTGAGAATGTCTTTAATAAACAGATTGACGTGCTAACCTCCTAGATCGCATGAAACTTCAGGGAACAAAGATGACCGGCTGAGCTATGGGCTCGGTTTTAAAAAATAGTTATTAATTAATAAAGATAGAAAGTAATTTACATATGAACGGTTGTGAGCCTAGTAATATAATTATCACTATTAATATTTTTTTATTAATTTATTTTTAACTGTTATGTTGTTATGAAAGAGTAATTAGTTTTTTTGTTTTTTGGTACACAAAAGAAATTTTTTTTATTATTATTAATAAAGAGTAACTAGTTTGTTTGTTTTTTTGTTCTTTTGCTTTTTGTTTTTTTATACACAAAAGAAAAATATAAAAAATATAAAAAAAAGAACTAATTTTGGTGGTTTCAATCCAAAGAGAAACAATATCAGCTGGGAGCTAGTACTTGTCCACATAGGTTGGACTTTGTGAGAGAAGGCATAATCCGCTAGGGAGTGGGATGCAATGTTGTCCGATTTGGGACATGCTTGACTATGCTTGAGCTAAATCTATCTGTTAGACACTTGACTACCAACTGACAGTATCCTTCAATGATGATACGCTGTAGACGAGCAAGCTAGCCTATAACAACATATTATTACATTAGTTGAACATGTTGTCGTGCTGGCCTACTAGCGAGTTCCAACAACGTACTATTACATTAGTTGAACATGTTATCGTGTATAGTCTACCAGCGAGCTAACTTAACCTTCTATGTAAAAGATAAATTTTAATAAATTCTTTTCTTTAGCCAATTAAAAAAATACAAAGAAATACAAATTCAACTTTTATTAAAATAATAATAAATTAATAAAAATGGAGTTTGTGGAATGAATCAGCCTCAGTAGGGAAGTGCTTGTCAAACAAATGTTTATAAATCGCGCTTCTTGCATATCCATTACCACCAACACCGCCATGACATCAATCAAGACTTTTGAATGGGCAAGGGATATTGTCCTTCTGTGATAAAGATGTGGATGTGACAGTCGGCCAAGGCGATGTTATAGGTGCTAATGGCGAGTCATGAAGAATTCCAGAAGTGTAGGATTGGAAAGATGACTGACAGGATTGAGAAGCATGAGTTTGAGGCATAATGTGTAAAAACCATGAAGATAAATGCCAGTAACTGACAGGGTTTCCAATGAAATCTCGAAGACAATGCACTGCATTATAGAAGAGGCCTCTCGAATAATAAATCCTAATAGAACTGAAGAGAAAGAAGGAAAACAATGGATTGATGCATGGAGGAAAGGGAGTAGAAGTTGCAGGTTTTCATTCGCCTGCAAATCGCACCCAAATCGCCGGACTTTCTCTCTCCATGGATATATCAAGCTGGGCACCCACACCTTTTTGAATAATAATACGTATTCTATGAAAAAGTGAATTACCAATTTTATAGTTGGCGTCATTTCTAACAAAAAAATTCCTCAAACGCTTTAGAAAAGTGACATTGTCTTCAGTTAGTTCACCTAAGGTATTAAAGGCTAAAACTTGGAAGCCGTAACCATGCCTTGCACAAAATTCTTGATATTTATGCAACTTGCGTGATACAACAACAGAAATGGCATGGCCGGGAGTGAAAGAGCGAGTTTTATCACTTGTAAATGGAGAGACCCATGTGACGTCGAAGCAAACATCTTTACCATCTATCCAATTATAAACCAAAACGTTCGCTGGTTTCGCAGATTTAGAACTGTTGGTAAGGAAGCCCAAAGAAGCTTTTTTCCTTGCGACAACTCACTTTATAGCATATGTCAGCAAAACCATCCCTAAACATATCATGCATAAATTTGATACCCACTTCACTTGCACAATCAAGCTGTACATTTTGGTTTTCCTATTTTGCCCTTGAAATATTTTATTGAAAGCACTGTTAAGAAATTAAAGTGGGGTCAATTCTGTAATGTTGTTCCCTATTACTTAAAATATGAGCATTGTTACTAGTGAAAAATTAGTTTATGCAATAAAAAACTAATTTATGCTTTAGTTGTAGCCTATACACGTGAAAAAGAGGTACACCACCGTTCAAAAAAAATAAAAATAATAAAAGAGGTACACGAGTAACAACCCCACGAGTAAAGCAAGGGACGTGCTTGTCTCTAATTGGCTGTCATGGAGGTGTGTCTGATTGTATAATTTATATGCGACTTTCTTGAGATACTCTAATATTCCCTACCTAATCCAAAGGAAGAGAATGGATATCTTCGTTTACTCAGTTTTTTTCTTTCTTCCATCTTCCCAAACCATAAGATATTTTCCAGATTGGGAATGGAATCTTCCATATTAAGAAATTTTGTTATCTTCCTATGCTATAGATTTCGCCAGATTGAGTACTAATCTCCGATTAAAATTGATAAAAATTATCTCCCACTGTCGATTTCATATTCCCTCCAAAATAAATCTAGATAACGATTCTCGTAAATCAAGCAACTAATTTGCGAGGAAAATTGAGGTTTTAGTTCTTTTGGCGGGATGTTCCGCGCTAATTGTTTTTTGGTTTCAAATTTTATCCAAAATTCAGGCTATATAAACCCTAAGGAATCGATGGAACATTTACATCTCATCTTCTCAGAAACTTATTTCATCAAAATTCTAGGGTACATTATATTTTTACTTTTACGTTAGATTTTTACATTTTTCCTTAAATCTTATTTTTTTGGTACTTCGATTGTGAGAAATAAAATCAATTCAATGCCAATATGTGATTATGGTTGTTGATGGGTTCCTCTTCCATGGAATCAAATCAATCCCAATTAGTTGCATATGTTTCTTTGTTTTTGAGTATGGTTGTTGATGGGTTCCTCTTCCATGGAATCAAGTCAATTCCAATTACATACATCTGTTTTTTTTTTTTTGAGAATGGTTGTTGATGTGTTCCTCTTCCATGGAATCAAATAAATCCCAATTACTCACATATGTAATTCCCTAAGAATATGCTTCGTGTTATGATGTTCCTAATGGTACTTGTAAGTAGGCAGGAAGTAGTCAATATGGTCACTAGAAAACTGTAGCATTATACTTTCTTGTCTAATTCTATTAAGAAACTATTAGGTTAAGGCTTTAAGCTAAACTAGCAGAGAGGCAGCATTACTATGGGATAGTGCATCCATAGGATTTATAGTTGTCATGTCTCCTAACAATGTGGTTGTTTCCGTTTTTCTAAAGTATTGTCAACCAACTTTTGTAAATGAAGCATGACCATGGTTCAGAGTTTGAACATATCTGCTCGTTCGTGGATTGCCTTAGCCATTTGTCATGTTGCTGTCTTTTTATTTCAACAAGAATGTTTATACTTTGATAATCTTGAAGCATCCTTGGTTTTTTTATTTTGCTTACACTTTTATACTTTTCTTTTCGGTTTGTCCTATTACAAATGACGCCCCAAATCACTGCTTCTACGGGTATCAAAAATCACAAATATTGTTGAAATATCAAATACTGATGTTATGTTATGTTTGTTTGTTCTGTGAGTATTCAATATTGACATTTTCAATTTTCAATTTATTTTTTGTTCCAAGAATCAACTACCAAAAAATGTAACACAAGGGGAGAGACTACTAGCGATGACGAAGGATCAAAAATTGCCCGTGAAGTTTAAAGAGTCTGCAGGTGAGGCGGTGTGCTTCAACAGAAGCAAACTGGCCACAAAATTTGGGGTCATTGTCAGGTCTTTTTCTCCCTTGGAATACAAATCATGGAAAAATATTCCATTGCATGACAGAGAAGCCTTAATGGAAAGGGTTAAGGTATGTTTAATCATGTACAATATTTTACTTGTAAACTACAGGTTGACTTGAGATCCTAACTTTTATCTTGTTGCAGGACAAGTTCTGGGTGGACCTTAGTGTCCCCTTTATCTGGGATTACCTACACCTATCAATGGGAAAAAAGTATAAAAGTCATGGGAGTTTGATGTCCTCCTATTTCAAGAGTTTGGTCGGTTCCTCTCATTCCATAGAAGAAATAAAAGCTAAGCCATACAAAGATGTGCCCTAGGATAAGCGGGAGTGGCTTTGCAACGACTTCTCTTCACCTGAATTTAAGGTATTACACTGATTTAGATTTGGTGGCTATAAAAATGCTTTAATAATGTATGTACTGATAATTTAAATGAAATTTCAGAAACGGTCGTTAGATGGATTCGTAAACATGGAAAAGGTTCAGTACAACCATTGCAGTGGTTCCATGGCATTTGTTGTGCGTCATGAGCAGGTATTCATTTGCACCCCTAACTACCGATTTCTGGTTAGTTGAATAGCATGATCTATTGTAACACATGAAATTGTTAAAATTTTTTGGATCTTATTCTTCATGAAACAAAGTATGGAATCGGGAAATCACTCCCCTATCCAAGTGTTCCATGACACACACACTCGCGTGATTGATAAAACAACTAACAATCGAATTTGGCTGAGCGACGAGGCACGCAGTAAATATGTAAGTTATCATCATGTGAATAAAGGTGTCAAATGTTAAGTTGCACCGTTTTTGTTCATCCGTAACTATATCCTTGCATTATCCATGAAACATAAATGGCTTTTTCTGGGATCTGTTTAGCGTGCCTCTGTATCTAAATCTGTATATTTAGGTTCTTCTTATTACTTACACATGATCTTTGTGTAGGATCAAATGATCGCTCTCAAAGAGAAAAGCATGGAAGAAGGATCGTAACCTAGAGATGAAGATGACATATGTGATGAGGTCTTGGGAAAGAAAAAACAAGAAGACATGTAGCTGTTATTCAGTCAAATCAAGAAACCGAAGAACTGCGTGAAAAAGTACGAAAACAAGAAGAAGAAATTAGGAAAATGAAAGAAGATCAGGCATTATTCCAACATGATGTGCTGAATCGTTTAGGTCTTAATGTCACAGTTACGGACACTCATGTTCAATAGTCTAACTTGAATTTGGTTTTACTGTTTTAGTTCGTCACTTACGAGACTCATGCTCAACAGTTTAAGTTAGTTTCTTTGTTTTATTTTGTTGGTTTGGTATATGTGTTCAATTAGTTTGGTTTTGTTTCTGCTTTGTATTACTTTTCATCCTATGAGCAATAAAATTAATCTTTAAGATTCCCTAAGTTTTCAATCTTCTTCTCTATATCGTATCAGTCAATTATGTGGTTCTTAACTTTGATTTTTTTAGGTGTTGGGAAGCCATATGCTGATGCAGGTAAGTTCCCAAGTCACCTGGCGGAAGTATTTTAACGTCACCTGCATTTGATGTTTTAAAATGTTCCCACTGATGATATACGCCTGCGTTTTTATATGATCATGGTAATGCAGGATCGGTATTGATCAATGGAAGCGTGTACCTTCTGTGGAGGATGTATTTGCAATTGGAGATTGTGCAGGTTTCCTCTAGGAATCAAAAAAGCAATTTATTCCATCTTTAGCCTAGGTGATGCCTGTGAGGAGTGTCCTTGCAACAACCGTCCCAGTCATACCCGAAGCAACATCACCACTTCAATTCCTCTGAGCAAACTAAATCACAAGAAGTCACCGAATATTTGGATTTTGTGACCACAATTTGTCTTGCCATTACAAATTTTTAACGGCGAAATTTGAAATTTGCTTCGTATTCATTTAGATGACGAACCAATTTTTGTCTGCATAAATAGATATAAGGACAAAAGTTACACGTTGTCAGCAATAATTTTCGGAGACCAATTTTTTTCTGTCGGTAGAAAACAATCCATTTGAGACAACAATTTGTTTGGATACTAATAAATAACAGCAAAATCTTTGTTTGATGGCCATTCATTTTGGAGAAAAACTAATTTTTTCGTTGTAAGATATATTCAGGGACAAAAGTTTTGGATCCTTAGCAATAATATGTTTGGAGACTATAATTTTCCTTTGTCGCTAGAAACCAATTCCGTGACCAAAATAATTTTTCACAAAGAAAAATTTAGAGACGGAGACAGAATTGGTCACTATATTTGGTCGCAAAAAAAATATTTAGAGGCGGAGACAGGATTGGTCACTATACTTGGTCACAAAAACTTTCAGTGACAACTTTAAAGACTAAATTTACCACTTGTGGTGAAAAAAATATATATGGTGACTAAAAAAATATTCTTCCCTAAACACTAGATTTGACAAAATTTTATTAGCCACATAAAATTTTGTCACTAAACATGTGTTTTGTTGTAGTGTACGAACCAAAGGAAATGTTCCAAGTACGTGACTTATTGCAAGTTGGAGGCGTAGGAATACTTAGGAAACTAGGTGAACTATTGGTTTAGTTGCTTGGTCTCAACTATACGAAGTTGGTTTAATTTTGTATAGCGGCTTAATTCTAAGAGTATTCAATTCTGGACTAGGTTCCGGGTTTTTATGCATTATTGGTTTCCTCGTTAACAAAATCTTGCTATGTATTTTACTTTTCTATTTCCATAATTATAATTGTTTTATTATAATTAGAAGTAAAATACACAAACGTTAGTTCCTAATTACTTGATAGCATTCCTATAGAGTTTGGTTAAGTCCGAACCTATTATCAAGTAATCATACTTCGTTGTTGTATTGTCTCGATCTTGTATCCATAGTCAACCACACAAGTTATCTTGTTGTCGTATTGTCTCGATCTTGTATCCACAGAGGATCACACGAAGTGTGAACCGATTAGTTGTATTGTCTCGACTCAGTCCATAGACAATCACTTTCGGAGAAAGGACTTATAGGTGGAAAAGTTTTAGATTGAGGTATATTTGGATACCCTCATCTTATCATTTATAATTTGAACTGATCAATGCATGGAAATTCATATGGCCGTGCATAAAATAATTAGAGTTCAACCGAGTGAAGCTCTAAAATCTTGCAGGCATATTCAAGGCCAATATATCCATAGCTCGATACGCGTTCTCAATTCTCTTGTGGAATGTAATGTAGAAGTACGAATATATACTTATGGTGTCAGGTCAGGAATTTATACATATTTATAAGCATATAAAGAATACCGAGGGTTCAGCTGGGTGAAGCCCTAGTACGTATATAATTATAGCTATGTCTCTAATATAGGTTCAAAGGCGAGTTTTACAAGTTTTTCCCTTGTCAAAAAACCACCATCAACCTGACAAACATGAATTCTAAGTGAATGTCGTACTTTCACTAACCAGTTGACTTTTTCGAATGTATCTAAAAAACACATAAATGCTAAGAACATGTGGAAATCTCATACCATATATCCTTTTGCATTTATGATAAAATCAATAAAGTATATCACCATAATTAAGAAAATCATAATGATATAAATGAATAGGATATTTTACAAGAAAGAAATTGCACACAAAAGGAAATCAAATATTATATAAATGAATACGACCATATACACATCTATATAATCTTATGATCAATCTTCGCCATCAACCATATCACATTTATGTAATTTATCTGTTAATAATGTTCAAAATTATTGACTTAACATGTTGGCTTTTCATATTAACAATATTTTCTAATAAAGGCTTAGTTGAAGGAAAAACGATTATCAAAGCAGTGAACAAGTCGATAATAATATTTTTTTTACTAATGCATACATTTGATATCACGAATCTTGATGTACTTGTTTATATGTACTTATGTCATTGATCTCCATCTTGTAGGTTGAAAATGGTGAAATTATTGATTGTTATGACATTTACATACAACCTAGTCTTAATCATCATTTGTTTTCTAACCATACAATACAATTTTTTTAAATATTTTTACATACTTTTTCACGATAATATATATACTTTTAAACACCTAACAAATTACCCAGTTAATTTGTTGTGAAATAGATGAAACCAAGTTCGTACCAAAAAGGGACGACAACAAATAATTTAGGGACAATTCAACTTACTCAAACTTGACATAAGTATGGATCATGTACAGGAAGAACTATTCCTATTCTAAGGACAGAAAAAAATTATAACCACGTACTCTTGCGGAAACATCATCCAAGATTATCACATTATAAAACTCATGCTATATCACGATCAAACGACACTACATACGAAAATATGGTCCACGGGGTATATATAAATCATATATCATTGTTATATTAATTTACTTTTTGTACGTATAAATATATAGTTGTGATGATCAAGAAACATGTTTTTAAAGTACACGGTAATTAGGGTGCGTGGTAATTTTCTTGCAGCGCAAGCAAAAATAAATTTTTGGAAACCATTTACCGAAACAAATGAAATGAGTTTATCCCAATTTTGGGTTACAGCTGGTGGACACAAAGATCTCAATACTATTGATATTTGATGGTAAGTAAGTAGTCCGAAATTTCATGTAAACGAACTTATATCTTCTTGTAGGCATAATAAAACTTTCAAGTTTATTTTTAATTAGGTGCTCCCAAATATCTATGGTGACGACCAGACTAGATTTTTCACATAATGGACTATAAGTATTACTACCCATTATTTTATATGGAATGGCCTGGTGATGACGTTATCTTAGAAGGCCATCTATTATAGTTTAGTGTCATTTTCTTAAGAAGATCAAACTATTAAGTTGTTTTTTTCATGTTAGAGGGATGGATACATAAGCTCGGGTTGCTACAACCTCCTTTGCGATGGTTTTGTGCAAACATCGTCGAATGTCTCCCTTGGTTGCAATTTCACTGAGGTGTCCACTTTCAATGGCAACCAAAAAGATGCCACATTTAGTATTTAGAAGGTAAGAAGATAGATGTAATACCCCGATATTCGGCAGTGGTTGGCCGAATGGAATATAAGTAATGGTTTGTGCTTCCCTAACACCGGGGTCTTTTCAGCACAATTGGCTCCAGAGTTGGTTGAAAACTCTGCAATTAAGCGTGCTCGGGCGGGAGCAATCCTGGGATGGGCGACCTCCCGGGAAGTTGTTGCTGGATTACCGCAGCGATGCCTGTTGAAAACCCTACACTGCCGGATAACCACAATGGCTACGTGGGGACAGTATCGGTGGAGGGACGGGTCATTACAATAGAAGTGTTCAAGTTATCATACCCATTATCAGTTTTGATCCAAAACAAAACATTGAATAACGTGGCAGGACCAAAGTAGTGGAAACTGGTGGATACAATTACAAGGTATTCCAGTTGGTTATTCTCCAAATTCTCTTTTCACGGAATTATCAAAGTTAACAACATCAATAAAATGGGGTGGAGAAGTTGCTAACTGGAAAATCAAAGGACGACACACTTCGACTCAAATGGGTAGAAATCACTTCCCTTATGAAGGTGGATTAAGGATATCGAGTCATTTTAATTGGGTGCTAGTTATTGATGAAAATAACATGATCAAGGACCTAGAAAATATTGACAAAAAAATTACGAATCCAAACTGCTATGGTTTGAATATTGACGACGATCATTACAGTACAAATGGCTATGGTTTTTAATACGGAAGTCCTGGTTATAATAATAAATGTCAATAATTATATATATATATATATATATATATATATATGACTACAAAATATTTAAAAAAATAATATTATCGTCTAGAATGAATAAAGGGTTAATGAATTATATGCAAATGGTCCATCAACACTATTATCGGTAGGCTCCCGTACTTTGTTTATAATTGGATTTTCTTTATCAATGCTAGTATTTATGAGTTCTCATAGTTTTATTATAATTTAGTATCTTTTGTTTCTATACTAGGGATTAACCTATGCCGTGAATTTTTCTTCAAGAATGGTCGTCATATTTGGTACCAAAACTCATAAGTCGATTGATTAGGTTAGAATATGAAGTATAGAAATGTTGAGACATACAACAATTACTCTGAAGACCTGAAGATTCCGAAGACGTACCTACAACGAAGATAACATCATACTTTCGCTTGAGGTTAGTAATACATGACTTGTCTTTTTCCATTTCTATATCGTTTGCTTTCAAGTCGTTTCTGATTGAAAACACAACACGCAAATTTATACATGTGAAAATTTAATATAATATACTTGATCATCATATTGTGATGTGTCAAGGAACAATATATCAATAAGTAATAAGCGTTTTATATTGGTTATTGATTTACGAAGTATAATGTTTATTTTTTGGAACTTCGTAATTGCGCCATCAACGTAATCTTTGTAACTCGTTACTAGCTTGTGTAGTGAACATATGTATAATTTCATACATAATAGAAACTATATTTAGTGACATAAGTTTAAGGAAGCAGACGTATGAACTTGTTTCATAGTCAAAAGAAAATAAAAAAGGATTATGGTCTCGGATTTTGTTGAAGATCTTATGTATGACCGATCCTAAGATGTATAGAGAATCAAGGTAGAACCGATCCTATCTATTTAGAACAAGGTATAACCGATCCCTACCTATATTGGGAGTCAAGGTAGAACCTATCCCAACTTGATTTATGTATCATGGTATAACCGGTCCCCATCGGCAAAACCGATTTTGTAAGTCACATACACTTTAGGGTTTGTGTGATTTGAAAATTGGGTTTGCAAGATAGGAAAGTTCAAGATGTCGACATACTGAGTAATTTGAAAATTTGCTAAAATCTTATTTCTTAATTGTTCAAATATATTCCTTGATACTCAAGATGAGATCCCAAACCGAAATTAATAGAGAATCTTTTTGAGATTTTCGAAATTAATATATATATATTTTTTACCAGAGATCAAAATATATTTCTGGAAATATATGTTAGTTAATTGCTAGGTAATATTGACTTGTCCATTAAAATTTCGGTTGTACAATTGGATATTGGTTTGAATTCATAAAACCGAATTTAGGTGCTTTATTGCATATCTTTTAAATATCTTAGGTTATGGAAATTCCTTGGTGTCTAAACTACCCTGGTCTATAAATAGTGAAGTTTGTTCTTCTTAAAAACTTATCATGATCGAGACAAACTTCATCTTTGATGTTTCTGGTGTATCCGACTTATAGTATTTTCGTAATACTATCTTGGAGAGGAGAGTAACCTAATTAGGCGACATTCGCTAGTTTAATTACTTTTTTGGGATCAAGAAGCGTCTACTAGTACCGTTGCTGGGAAACTAGAATTGCATTTGATTATTGATTTGGTTGACTAACGGTAGTTATCTCTTGAATGCACCTTATTTGTTTATTCTTGAGAACATTCTCTTATGATATAAGGTAACTCAAACTAGATCAAGAACATAAATCTAGTTGTATAATTAAATTGTTTAAATATGGATGGATTTATTATTACTTATGAAAAGGATATATTTTCGAAGGTTCTAAAGATTTTTATTCAAACCCGTTCATTGAGAAAATACTTATGAGGCCAAGCTTTGAAGACTTAGAAATGCCTTCTATTTCTGTTTTTGATGCAATTTCCTTGGAAAGTATTTTAATGAGGAAGAAGTGAAAAATATGGTATCGCATTTTTGAACTAATAACGCCCCTATACATGATATATTTACCATAGATTTTTTCATGGTCTATTGTGTGGTCATCAAACATGTTCTAATGTTAGCTGTTAAGGAATTTGAGTATCCCTCTTATGTTGTCTGGAAATTGAATTGCACTAACTTAAAATTAATTCCAAATTGCAGAGGTGACATTTCTCTCGATAATTTCAGGTCAATAAGTTTAAATGGAGGGATACAAAATCCTCTCCAAAATTTTAGGTGAGAGACTGTAGAGGATTCTTCCTTATATTATTTTTGATATTCATGGTGTTTTTGTCTATAAGAGACATATTAATTATGGTATATTATTGAAATCCTTTCTTTGATGATCGAAAGAGCTACCACTAATAAATTGATTGTAGGTTTCAGATTCCCCTTATTGATGGTGGTTTTTAGTTCAGGGCTAAAATTATAAAACCCTGTATTTAATATGTCGTCATTCTGCAAAGAAATAAAGTCATTTAAAAGTGATGAGTGCCTATGCCTCTTTACTTACATATGTATTGAGCAATTCAGTATACTTATATATGAAATTTATTCAGAAAAGTGCTGGTTGCAAAAATCCCAGATATTCTGTAACTTTTATTCGAACTCCCACCTGCATTATTCACTAATGCATGGCTTGCTGAGTATTTATTCTATGCTATGTTCCCCAGCTGAACTCTTGATATTGACATGACATGACAATTAATGTTCTCTCGCAACTGAGTAGCATGAATTTCCCGAAGTGTCAGGATTAAGATGCGCATGGAAGTACTCAATCAGAGGCACGCAAGTTACATTTCCCTCTGAAATAAAACTAGTGATTTTTTCTGTCAATGCACAAAATTCACCAAATTTGATTAGTTTTGTGTCAGCTCGCAAAATTCAAAATTTTAATTTTATCAATTAATAAAAATTAGTTTTTTTTTGTAGTCTGCGCAATATCTCGATCCCTATTGGTCGAAACTAAACCTAGGAAAACTAGGAAATTAGTCCATCATGGAACTAGTAGGAGAAAAATCCTATCCAAGGTTGGAAAACAAGAAATAAAGGGAAATTGCGGCAAATAAAGGCAGCAGCAAAAAGGGGTGCGGCCACGCTGCTTGGCTGGCCGGTTTGCGCTAGCTGGCGCCGCCCATGGCCAACCGGCCACGCCCCATATTAATTCTTTTCGGACCCTCTTTCCCACCGACCAATCAAATCGCTTTAAATACGCAGCCTACACTTTTAATTAAAGGTGGAAGTTGGTTGGTCGACGCACTTAATTCCTTAAGAAATTGAATCTAGACTGTCCATGTCAGTCTTAAAAAGATCAGGACCGCACGATTTCGCCGGCCGATTCAACAAGCTTAGCCTTCTCCCGACGCGATCAAACAAGCTTCACAATGATCACCGGCGGCCCCTCTATTGTTTCATCCAATCATAACTCTCCTAGCCCGCAACCAGCATCCACAATTGCTAGCCAAAGTAAGCTAGTCGAGCGGCCTGAAGAGGGTCTTAGTTAGGTTAAGACTGCATTTGGCAGTCTCAAATAAAGCATGGCCGTCCAATTCGCTAGCTGAATCGACCGATATAGATATGATTTTAAGCGACCAGCAAGGCGCGCGCATACTCACCAGCGGCTCAACAGTATCTCCAAACAATCGTATTGCTTCAAACCTGCCAGTAATGCCGCAAACCGATCGTCCAAAGAGTGATGGCCACATGGATTTAAAATACTCGAGTTCGACTAACGTCAGTGCATAATTTCTGCAAAGCGATCTCGGCCATCCAACTTCGCCAACCGAATCAACCAGCATAGATCTGGTTTCGAGGAACCAATGATATGTCGTCGTGATCGTCGATATCCCCTCTTCGATGAGAACCTATTGGTCAATCCTCAGCCTACCCATACGGCTCCTGGAGGCTGCCTGAAGTTATTGGCCATGCTACTCTTAAGAGTCTTAAATAAATTAGCGTCAACCAATAACTGTCGCAAATCATCTCAGAAACGGTTTAGATTTAATTTGGGCCAACCAATAGGATGTCAAAATGAATATTATCCATCATTCTCATATAGGGACCGACCACCTCATATTTAATATACACAGATAGCTCCTGGAAGCTTCCTGAAGATGGTCGGTCATGCTCCTTTTAAGACATTAAGTTCCACGACCAAGCAAGACAGGCTCTATACAACGATGCTTCATATGCATCGATTATTTTGAGCTGCTTGCTTAAAAGCGATTTTTTATACGCATCGATTACAACGATATTTTATAAACATCGATTTCACAAATAACTTAATTATTAACCTAAGAGCATTACATGCTATTTCTTGTGGAAAGTCTCACAACTTGACTTGTAACATATGACCAACCACCGTCTAGCTTGCGCGTGATTGGTCAAAATAATTAGGTCTTGCAAGCAAGACCCACTCAACAACTTGCTACATATTTTCTACAAAATACTCGAGACATCAAACATGTCACAAATTCGGGGATGTTCATCATGGTATTGGTCTGGCAGTTTACAGCGTGCGGCGTGCAACACGCCCATTAAAAGAAATTGTCAGAAAAGGAAGAAAGTTAGTGATGGTATAGAAGTAGTGGGAATAAAACCAACCAGTCTTCCCCTCATAGTAGGGACGTGGTTTTTACCATTCTACACGATCTCCACTTCTCCATCACTCAACTGCTTCCACTTCCTATGAGATCAGGGTGTGTTCGACAATGACTTGTTGATGAGTGCTAAAAAGTGCATATTTTTATATATTTTTCTTGGCGTTTAACTCATCTTTTGTGCAGTAATTCTACATTTTATCCCATATTCTTTATTTTCATTGTTTTCAAGAATAAATATTTTTCTTACTTAATTTTGCATTTTTAGGTAATAAATAAAGTCTGGATGACTTGCGGAGCGGAGTAGAGCAGAAAAGTAGTGAAAAGCCGGGAGAAATTACGCAAGGAAGCCGCAAAGAATGGAACGCACGTCCAAAAAGCTGGAAATGGGCTCAAGAAGGAAGAATTGTTCTTAAAGAAGATATGGGCTTGGCATACCCAAGGCCCAAAACCCTTACCCAAACCCATTTTCTATAACCAAAACCGCCTCCATTCTCAGCCGTCGGATTGGATCCATCTCATCATCCGATGGTCGCTCCTTCATAGCGCATCAAAATCTGAAGCTCCTATCAAACACCATAGGGCCTAAATTCCAAGCCTTCAGATTAGATTGTAGTTGAATCCAACGATCGATTCTTTGCCTGCGCATCAAACCCAGATACTTCCGCTTAACACTACAACACCTAACTCCATCTGGCGCCGTTAGTTTCGTTGTATATCTGCATCCAACGGTCGCTGCCAGCATCTTCACTTTTATCCGTTAGATCAATTTTCATCTCCACGCCCCACGGCTAAGCATCGCAAGACATCGAAATCTGATGAGCCCGCCTCACACTAGAACAACCTAACCCTATACCCATCAAACCAAACATACCTTACCCAAATTCTCATCTTCGTCCTTCGAGCAGTCGAGCTCTGCTCCTGCCATGTCCGCCACCTTACCCTGCCCCGCTCAACCACCACCTCAACCACCACCATCTCCTCTCAAATCAACCAAACACCATAACCCATCTCCACTACCATCATTACAACCTATCTAGCCACCTAATTTCCCATTTTTATACACGTTTTTCTCAAAACCCTAACGTGTGAAAAATTGGTAAATTAGGTGAGTTAGGAGAGCAATTGGAGGCGTGGGAAGCATCAGAAGACCATAAGTAAGCATGGGTCGACGTACTCAAGAGTTTTCAGAGATTAGGTAAGGGCTAATTCAATTTTTGATAAAACCCTAATTCTGGATTTTTGGGGATTTTATGTTTTAATGATTGTATGTATGAATTGGAAGCATGGGTGAGAGCTACTGAGTGGATTCAGAGAATTAGGTGAGGTTAATTTGTATTTTTTTACAAACCCTAATTTTACTGATTTGGGGGAATTTTGGGGTTTCAACTGTATGTATAAATAGGGGACTTTGGGTGTTGTAGAAAGTATGCCTGGACTAGCCATTGCACCACCAAGAGGACTGGACTAGCCAGTTCCTCAATTGTTCATGTTCTGTTTTTAGTTCACTTTCAAATTCAGTTTTATTTTCACATATTCATCATGTTTTAATTTATCACTTGCTAAGGTTGAGATGAAGCTTCCATGCTAATGCTAGTTGGTTAATGTGTAGACAATGTTCTTGTGTTCTGAAACTGTGTAGGACAGTTATAATTTAAGCATTTCATCACATTGCTCTCACATTGTATGTCAAGCATACATTGTAGTTAGGATAACCCTGTGATTGATGGTGCTGCAGCTCATGATTAATGTTTATTGTTCAAACCTTAGACTAGTTGTGCTCTAATCAGACAGTTAGTGCTATGGAAGAACATTTTAGCTGTAATTAGATTATCCTTTGGGAAGGTTTAATCATCTAAGTGACTTATCTGCGGGTAGTTGCAGTGTGAGAGCCCCAATTACTACAAGGACTAGACTTAACTTAGTGACCCTAAATCCTTCTCTTAAAACCACCTCTTTGATAAGCAGCAGGCTCGAACCTCCACTGCTATCTGGATAGTTAGCTGAGGCTAGTATCTCACTAATATCTAAACAAGGGGCAAGAACATGAGTTAGCATTGAAAATTGACTTAGCATAGGTTAGAGGTGGAATCAAAAGCCTTAGTGATTAAGCCTAAAGTCACTGTTTCTTTTATTCAATCCATTTTCCATCACTGCAACTGTTTTACTTTGTTTCTTTGGCTCTTTACTTTACTGCCTCTGGCTCCATGCCATTGTTTCACAGTTATTCCTTGGTTCACTATCTCGCTGCCACTTAGTTACATGTTTAGATAACTTTATCTTAGGAAGATTTCAACACACACCCTAGTCCCTGTGGAATGACCCGTATTTGCACACACATACTACAATCGACACCGTGCACTTGCGGTATTAGTTTGTGACTCTTTTAGAGAGCCACCAAGTTTTTGGCGCCGTTGCCGGGGACTGGTGCTGTGTAGTTGAAAGAAGAAAAAAAATTGCTCTTGCCTTTCTGTTTTCCACCTGTAGTGTAACTTAGTATAGCTTTAATGTTGCTGTTTTAGTGTAGCTGTAATTTTGTATCTTTAGCTGTAACTTAGTCTAACTGTAACTTAGTGCATCTGTATCTTGCATATCTTAGTTTGCCTCTTAGCCAGCCTCTGGTGCTGCATATTAGTGTAACTTAGCCAGCCTCTGGTGCTGCTGCTGCATCTGCACCTGTAACTTCGTGTAGTGTAACTTAGTTCATCTTTAGCTGTAAGCATAAGTATCTGCATCATCTGCATCATCTCTGCATCTGCATCTGCATCTTAGTGTAAGCATTTGCATCATTAGCATTGCATCTGCATATTGCATCATCTTTAGTTGGCAGCATCTTCAGCATCTTAGCATATTTCCTGCATCATTCAGTTCTGTCTGCCTCTTGTTTTTAGGTTAGCTGCATCATTGCCATCTGTTCTTGCCATGAGCATCAGCATCTTGGCATTTCAACATTCCTGCATTGTAAAACTTGTCCTGCATTCTGCAATCAGCTTCCTCCTGTCCAAGTGTGACTGTAGTTATTCATCTGTTTGCAACTGATTCTTTTGGAATCTGAAACTTTAGCTTAGTTGTTGTCTCCTATCATTCTTCTTTTGGACCTGTGAGAACTGAATTTCTTCTTTGAGCCACCAGACCTGTGCTGCTACTGCTGGGGCTGCTGCTGTTGTTGTGAAGTTGCTGCTGCTGCTGCTGCTGCCTGCTGCTGGTGCTGCTTGCTGCTGTTGTGCTACTGTTGTTGCTGCCTGCTTCTGGTGCTGCTGAACTGCTAGCTACTTCCGGGGCTGCTGCTATTGTTGTGGAGCTGCTGCCAAGGCTAGCCTGCCGTGGGCTGAGGAACAAACCAGCCAAAGCATATAACCCAGTTACTGGGTTTGGTATTTTCTCTCCCACTAGAATTCTGGGCTTGTGCCCAAGCTTGTTTCTGAAATTGTGTAAACCCAAGTTAAGACTTGTTTCTGAACTTTGGGCTTAGACCCACACAAATTTGAACTTCCTGCATTGTGGGCTTAACCCAAACAAAGTTTGAAAAACAGTTTTAAGCCCAACTGGGCTTCTGAACCCAAACTGTGGGCTTGTCCCAATTGTTTTGGGCTTGTTTAAATTTTCTTTGGGCTTGATTCTGGGCCAAGTTTAACTGAATTCTGGGCCTCAAACAAACTAAATACCAAAGATCTCTAAGCCCATTAGCTGGGCTTTTTCCCTAAAAACCAAAAAGTTTTTTCCCATTAAAACCAAAAGGCTTTTTCCCATAAAAACCAAATGTTGTTCATTCCCTTAAAAACCAAATTTTTCCCAAAAA
>NW_020652304.1:525545-531053 GCF_003573695.1 Papaver somniferum | reverse complement strand
TGCACCACCAAGAGGACTGGACTAGCCAGTTCCTCAATTGTTCATGTTCTGTTTTTAGTTCACTTTCAAATTCAGTTTTATTTTCACATATTCATCATGTTTTAATTTATCACTTGCTAAGGTTGAGATGAAGCTTCCATGCTAATGCTAGTTGGTTAATGTGTAGACAATGTTCTTGTGTTCTGAAACTGTGTAGGACAGTTATAATTTAAGCATTTCATCACATTGCTCTCACATTGTATGTCAAGCATACATTGTAGTTAGGATAACCCTGTGATTGATGGTGCTGCAGCTCATGATTAATGTTTATTGTTCAAACCTTCGACTAGTTGTGCTCTAATCAGACAGTTAGTGCTATGGAAGAACATTTTAGCTGTAATTAGATTATCCTTTAGGAAGGTTTAATCATCTAAGTGGCTTATCTGCGGGTAGTTGCAGTGTGAGAGCCCCAATTACTACAAGGACTAGACTTAACTTAGTGACCCTAAATCCTTCTCTTAAAACCACCTCTTTGATAAGCAGCAGGCTCGAACCTCCACTGCTATCTAGATAGTTAGCTGAGGCTAGAATCTCACTAATATCTAAACAAGGGGCAAGAACATGAGTTAGCATTGAAAATTGACTTAGCATAGGTTAGAGGTGGAATCAAAAGCCTTAGTGATTAATCCTAAAGTCACTGTTTCTTTCCCTCACTGCCTCACTGCAACTGTTTTACTTTGTTTCTTTGGCTCTTTACTTCACTGCCTTAGGCTCATTGCCTTTGTCCCTTTGCTTCACTGTCACTAGCTCAGAACTATCTAGGAAACTTCAACTCACACACACCTTGTCTCTGTGGATCGACCCGTATTTGCATTGTTCTACACCTCGACACCATGCACTTGCGGTATTAGTTTGTGACTCTTTTAGAGAGCCACCAAGTTTTTGGAGCCGTTGCCGGGGACTTGGCTGCTGTTTTGTTGAAGTTTTTCTTGTATCTTAGTTTGCTGTTTTTGCATAACTTGCTGTGCATCTTACTGTTTTGCATTGCATCTTAGGTTAACTGCATCTTAGTGTAACTTGCATTAGCATCTTGCATACTGCATATTAGTTTGCATCTTAGTTTGCATATCACTGCTGTATTGATCCCTCATTGCTTCTTTTTCAAGAGAAACTTACTTCTCTTTTTGAGCCAACAGGTGTTGCTGCTGCTGCTTCTTCCTGTTGTTGCTGCCAGCCTCTGCTGCTGTGCTGCTGCTGCTGGGCTTGCCACTTGCTGCTGCTGGTGCTGAGCCTCTGGTGCTCTTGCTGTTGTTGCTGCAGCTGTGCTGCTACTTTCTTCTTCTCCCTGCTGCTGCTGCTACTTCTTCCTGCTGCTGCTGGTGCTTGGGCCATTGCTACAGCCAGCCTCTGGTGCTGCTGTTGTTTTCCTTCTGCTATTGTTGAGTTGCTGGTCTGAGCTTGTTGCTGAGAGCCAAAGCCCAACTGGGCCTCTCCAACAAAAGTTTAGGAAGATCCAAAGTGATGAGTGCTAAAAAGTGCATATTTCTATATCTTTTTGTTGGCATTTAACTCATCTTTTGTGCATTAATTCTACATTTTATCCCATATTCTGTATTTTCTTTGTTTTCAAGAATAAATATTTTTATTAACTAATTTTGCATTTTTAGGTAATAAATAAAGTTTGGATGAATAGCGGAGCGGAAAAGAGCAGAAAAGTGGTGAAAAGCCGGGAGGAATTACACAAGGAAACCGCGAAGGATGTTGTGCACAAGACCAGAAGGATGAAAATGGGCTCACAAAGGAAGAAATTGTTCTTAAAGAAGAAGTGGGCTCAAGATTGTTTAAGCCCAAACACATTTCCTAAACCCAAACCCATTTTCTAAGCCTAAAATCAATACCCAAACCCGTTTCGCCTCTTAACCGTCAGATTGGATCCATTCCATCATCCAACGGTCGCTTCATCACAGTGCATCAAACTCTGAAGCTCCTGTCTAACATTACAGCACCTAACTCCATCTGGAGCCATCAGTTTTGTTGTGTCTCACAATCCTACGGTCGCTGCAAGCATTGCCATCTCAGCCGATAGATTCGATCCAGATGTGTCGATCCAACGCTTTAGCTCACTGGACATCTAATTCTGATACATCCGCTCAACACCCTAATACCTAACCCTATTCCTACCCAACCAAACACCCCCTCACTCTTTTTCATCGACTCCATCTTCTCTTTCTCCCCTCACCTCCTCTGCAACCTCCATGTCCGCCACCATCTCCTCCACCTGCTATCCCAACTGCTCCGCCATCACCACCATAATTACCACAGCGTCGAACAATGATAACCCATCATTGTTCCCCTCTCCCTAGTCCGTCTACTTTACTTATTCCATACATTTTCAACCGAAACCCTAAAGTGTGAAATAGGTAAATTAGGTCGATCTAGAGGCAAATTGAAGGTATGGGAAGCAAGAGAAGACTAATTCTAAGCATGGGTCGAAGTTTGATTGGAGTCAGAGATTAGGTAAATTTCTAATTTTAATTTCTAAAACCCTAATTTTTCTGATTTGGGAAATTTTTGGGGGAAATCAATTGAATGTTAAATTGAGGTATGGGATAGTCTATTAGGGTTGTTATCAACATTAGGTAGGATTATTGTGATTTAATTTTGATTTTCACCAAACCCTAATGGGGACTGTTTTGGTCCTGTTTTGGGGGAATTGATTGTAACTATAAATAGATGTGTTGGTGATGTAATTGGGGTATGCATGGACTAGCCAGTGCTTCACCCAAGAGGATTGGAATAGCCAGTGCCTCAAGGGTTAGTTTTTATTTTAAATGATGTTGTGCATTTCAATTGTTTTTATCCTATCCATGCTTTGATCTTGTTGTGCTTGAATTGTCTAGGATTGAATATCCTTATAGGTTGTTAAAACACTAAGCAAGCTTCTCTGCGGGTAGTTGCAGTGTGAGAGCCCCAACTATCACAAGGTTTAGAATTCATCTTAGTGCCTTTAGCCTCCTTTCTAGACCAACCCTTAGATGAACAGCCGGCTTTGAACCGCAACTGTCATCTAGTTATTCAGAAAGCCTAGAAGCTGACTGATAACTAACAAGGGACAAGAACATAGCTGGAGGACCTGCCTTTGTTTCTTTATCACTGCCCTTGGCTCACAGCCTTGGTTTGTTTATCTTTGTTTCAATGTTTCTTATTCACTACCACTGAATTTCACTTTCTTTGTTCTCTGTCACTGTTACCTCATTGCTTTAGTTACTGACTTGTTAATTTAGATAACTAGCTTAAAAACTTCAACTATACACCCTAGTCTCTGTGGTTCGACCCTGCCTTGCACACTCACTACAACAGACCCTGTGCACTTGCAGGTATCAGTTTGTGACTCTTTTAGAGAGCCACCAAGTTTTTGGCGCCGTTGCCGGGGATTGGTGCTGTGTAGTTGAAAAGAAAAAAAAATCAAAAATCAAAACAAAAAAAATTTGCTCTTGTTTTCTGTTTTCAAATTTGCTGTAACTTAGCTATATTAGTGTAACTGTCTTTAGCTTTGCCCTGTAGCCTGTGCTCATTAGCTTGTTAGTTTTGTTGCAACTGCACCTGCATTCATTCCATTTCATCATTGCATGTCTGTCCTGTATTTTTGCATCTTAGCATCTGCATCTGCATTTCATTCCATTTCACTGCATCTGCATCTGTAGTTTTTAGCATCTTAGCATCAGCATCTGCATCTGCTGCACCACATACATCATTGCATATTTGCATCATTGTTCTTGCATCTTTGCCCTGTGCTAGCATGCTAGTGTAGTTGATATCATTCTGTTATGCAACTGTAACAATATTGTTGAGTGCATTTGGCTACTTTTCCACTGCAGCATTGCAGTTCTTCAATTTTGATCACTTTGATATTCAACTGCACTCTTCACCTGAACTGCACTGCTTTATGCAGTTCTTCATTCCACTTACACAATTCCCTGCCTTTTTCTGTGTACTGATCACACACATTTAAGTGTGCAGGTAGATGGTGATGTTGCTTAACTGGACAACAATCCTAAGAACTGGAAGAGAAGAAGAGAAAGCAAAAGAGAAGAAGAGAAAAGCATGGTGTGGCTAGGCTTCAACTGAACAGTACCTGAACCAAAGGCTGCTGTTGTTGAGCTGCTGCTTTTGCTGCTGTTGTGCTGCTGTTGCTGCTGTGGAATTACTGCTAGCTGCTGCACACCTGTTGCTGCTACTGCTGCTGCTAGACCAAGGCCCAAGCTGGGCTGCACAAGCTAAGGGAAGGAGCAAAACAGTAAGCCTAAACTCAAAACAGTTTTGTGGGCTTGTATGAATTAGTGTGTGTTTCTGTTTTAGTTCTGAGGGCTTGTAATTTAACTGAATAGTGGGCTTGTTTAAACCAGAAGCTGGGCTTGGTACTTAACTAAACTTTGGGCTTCAAAACCCAACAACCCAATTGCACCACTCTCACTCTGTTTGAAAACCCAATTGGGCCCCTGAACCCAGTTTGTGGGCTTGTTTAAATTTTCTTTGGGCTTGATTCTGGGCCAAGTTTAACTGAATTCTGGGCCTCAAACAAACTAAATACCAAAGATCTCTAAGCCCATTAGCTGGGCTTTTTCCCTAAAAACCAAAAAGTTTTTTCCCATTAAAACCAAAAGGCTTTTTCCCATAAAAACCAAATGTTGTTCATTCCCTTAAAAACCAAATTTTTCCCAAAAAAGTCCAATCCCATTAAAAACCAAATTTTCTTGTATAGAGTCTAGTAGATAGTTTCTTAGTTAAATCTTTTGTTTCTCTTGTACATATTTTGCTAATCCAATGTGACAATTAACTGAAATATGTTGGATTTTTGCCTTGAATAACGGAGTTCTAATCTTGCTTTCGCCGACATCCGGGTATTCTCTTTCCTTTTTCCCTGCTCAGCATGGTCCTATTCATATGTTGCATTTTAATTCTTTCCATATTTTGAAACATTGAGGACAATGTTTAGTTTAGGTTTGGGGGTATAGAGTAGATACCACGATAATATGCCATAATTGAAAACAAAACTCCATCTTTTTGAAAAAATTGAAAAATTCCAAAAAAATTAAAAAAATAAAAAATCATAAAAATGGAGCTCATTTACCTTGAAATGTTGACTCTTGTGCAAATATGTAATTTTTAGGAGTCTTAGTCTAGATATTTAGGCACCCTGATTCTAGCACAATTCACATAGTGATAAGAAACTTGCACGCGCACGATCTACCAATACATGTATAGCCTCGATCTTCAAGGTGTTTGATAGGAAGTTAGATTGCCAATCACTTTAGAATACTGAATGAGACTTGACTAGCTTGTTCTTTGGTTGGCTGGGATAGAAGTTGGAGGATACGTTAAGAAAAGCAACCATATAATTTGACCGGATGCATTCGATAAGGGCCACCTCTTGCTAAGAGTCATGTAATTATGTTTTTCTTTTTGTTCATATATCAAAAGTGTCACTATGTTGTAAAGATCAAAGTTATTACTCTTTAAAAAAAAAAA
>NW_020652304.1:477080-525370 GCF_003573695.1 Papaver somniferum | reverse complement strand
AAAAAAAAGAATATCAAACATTTATTCCATGTTTTGTCATGTTAAAGACAATAGTTCTCTCTTGTTCCAAAAATAAAAGAGAGTAATCAATGTAAATAAGAGTCATGTAAAGAGTCATCTTTTTGTTGTAAATAGTCTTGTAATAAGCAAGGAGGGTGCAGCCATCGATGTATAACGCGGGTAAACTGAAATATCACCAACTCATTGGGTGAACATTCACAATTCTCGTAAAGCCGGACAGCTAGCTTGGCTTAGAATTCGGTTCTTAGCCTAAAAACTATCTCTTGGTGATTAGTAGTCATAACTTCAGGTCATTCTAGAAACATGTGTAGATACACTTTACACTCTTATCACGTGTCTTTAGTTGTTATCAGTGCTAGGATTGTGCCTTTGATAGCTAGATTGACATCTCCATTTTGCTGTGAGCTTCTACTGTCTTGCACATGTCACATTTCATGGAATATGAGCTTATATTTTGTCCTTAGGTTTTGTAGGCACACCTCTGGTAAACCTTCACGAGACTTCACTCGTCCACTAGGGACACTTAGTGGTTTAAAAGGCTTAGTGCATACGCTAAATGCATTCGAGAGACCAGCGACAGTGGTATAGGTAGGATTTCCTTAGTTTTGTTTTACTTGAGGACAAGTAAAATTCAGGTTTGGGGGTATTTGATGAATGCTAAAAAGTGCATATTTCTATATATTTTTCTTGGCATTTAACTCATCTTTTGTGCAGTAATTCTACATTTTATCCCATATTCTGTATTTTCATTGTTTTCAAGAATAAATATTTTTCTTACTTAATTTTGCATTTTTAGGTAATAAATAAAGTCTGGATGACTTGCGGAGCGGAGTAGAGCAGAAAAGTAGTGAAAAGCCGGGAGGAATTACGCAAGGAAGCCGCAAAGAATGGAACGCACGTCCAAAAAGCTGGAAATGGGCTCAAGAAGGAAGAATTGTTCTTAAAGAAGATATGGGCTTGGCATACCCAAGGCCCAAAACCCTTACCCAAACCCATTTTCTATAACCAAAACCGCCTCCATTCTCAGCCGTCGGATTGGATCCATCTCATCATCCGATGGTCGCTCCTTCATAGCGCATCAAAATCTGAAGCTCCTATCAAACACCATAGGGCCTAAATTCCAAGCCTTCAGATTAGATTGTAGTTGAATCCAACGATCGATTCTTTGCCTGCGCATCAAACCCAGATACTTCCGCTTAACACTACAACACCTAACTCCATCTGGCGCCGTTAGTTTCGTTGTATATCTGCATCCAACGGTCGCTGCCAGCATCTTCACTTTTATCCGTTAGATCAATCTTCATCTCCACACCCCACGGCTAAGCATCGCAAGACATCGAAATCTGATGAGCCCGCCTCACACTAGAACAACCTAACCCTATACCCATCAAACCAAACATACCTTACCCAAATTCTCATCTTCCTCCTTCGAGCAGTCGAGCTCTGCTCCTGCCATGTCCGCCACCTTACCCTGCCCCGCTCAACCACCACCTCAACCACCACCATCTCCTCTCAAATCAACCAAACACCATAACCCATCTCCACTACCATCATTACAACCTATCTAGCCACCTAATTTCCCATTTTTATACACGTTTTTCTCAAAACCCTAACGTGTGAAAAATTGGTAAATTAGGTGAGTTAGGAGAGCAATTGGAGGTATGGGAAGCAAGAGAAGATGACAAGGAAGATTGGGTCGAAGCTATTGAGTGCTATCAGTGATTAGGTAAAACCTAATTTCATTTTTCTATGCAAACCCTAATTTCATTGAATTGGGAATTTTTGGGGTTTTTGATTGTTGTATAAATAGGGATGATGGGTGTGTGTTAGAAGTCATGCCTGGACTAGCCAGTGCACCACCAAGAGGACTGGACTAGCCAGTTCCTCAATTGTTCATGTTCTGTTTTTGCTTCACTTTCAAATTCAGTTTTATTTTCACATATTCATCATGTTTTAATTTATCACTTGCTAAGGCTCAGATGAAGCCTAGTGCACTGTTGAATGATGTATTGATAGGATAGTTATCTTGATGCCTGTTTTGCTTGAGCAATGGGAAGTAATCAGTGCTCTGGTATGCCTGTGATTGACTGTGCTGTCAAAAGACAGTCAATACTAGGGGCATATCAGTGAGCAAGCTGATTTTCCTCCCATTCTAATATATGCTCAAGGTCTTCAACTCAACCTAGAATTGCATTGCTTGATTAGGACACAAGGTGGAAATCAGTGCTCAAACTCCTCCCTGCCCTTGGCTTACAGCCTTGGTTCTTAACTGTTTTGCCATATTGCTTTGCTGTTTTGGTTCTTAAATTTCATGTCATTTGCTTTGCTTTGTTAACTGTTTTCCCATCTTTGCCTTGCTCACTGCCATAGTGCTTTGCACCCATTGATAGCTTAGGAATGCTTCAATACACCCCAAGTCCCTGTGGAATGACCCTGTTCTTGCACACAAGCTACAACTGACCCTGTGCACTTGCAGGTATCACTGTAGGCATCCATTTATTGTCTTATTTTCACATCTTTAAATGCCTACCAAGTTTTTGGCGCCGCTGCCGGGGACTCGGGTTTGTTTCTCTAGTAGTTTTATTAGCTATTTTTGCATTTCACTGCATAGCATTTGCATCTGCATCTGCTTCACTTCATTTGCTGTTGGACCTGCTGTTCTGAACCAGTTTTTCCTCTGCTGGGACGCCACCAAGGAAAAGAACCAAAGCCCAACTGGGTTTTTGCAACAATATCAGAGCAGCTGGGCTGTGCTAAAAAGGTAACCCATTTAAGAGAACCCGAATTGTGGGCTTCCAATTTTTAATTGTGGGCTTGTAATATTAAAGCCAATTTTTGGGTTTTTTATTTTCTGTTGGGTTTGTAATTAATTTTTGTGGGCTTGTTTGTTTAATTTGTGGGCTTGTTTAAATTCTTTCATTGGACTTGTATTTTGGACTCTGGGTTTAAACCCAGCTGAGCTTGTAACCGATTGTGGGCTTGTTTCCACTCAAGAGTGGACCTCAAAACCAAAGTTTTAAAACAAACGTCGGGCCTTAACCAACTGGGCCAAATTAAACTTTCAAAATTAAAACTTAGTGTTTCGTGGGCCGCAGCCTTCCTCCCATTCCATTAGAGGACCAACAGTGGGCTTGCTCCCAAATTCAAAAAAAAAAAGAAAAAAAGAAAACAAATTTATTTTCTTAAATAAATATTTTCTCTCCCATTCAAAAATCAAAAATTTCTCCCATAAAAACCAAAGTTTTCCAAATGTTTCCCTAAAAACCAAAATTTTTCTTTTTCCCATCAAAACCAAATGTCTCCCGACAAAACCAAATTTTTCCCAAAAAGTCCAATCCCATTAAAAACCAAATTTTCTTGTAGATAATGTGTTAGTTCAATTTCCTTTTGTATATATTTTGTGCTCATCCATTGTGACTCTGAATATGTTGGAGTTTTGCCTTGGATAACGGAGTTTTAATTCTGCTTTCGCCGAAATCGGGTATTCTCTCTCCTTTTACTCTACTCAGCATGTCCCTTTCCATATGTTGCATTTTAATTCTTTCCATATTTTTAAACATTCAGGACAATGTTTAGTTTAGGTTTGGGGGTATAGAGTAGATACCACGATAATATGCCATAATTGAAAACAAAACTCCATCTTTTTGAAAAAATTGAAAAATTCCAAAAAAAATTGAAAAATCAAAATAAAAAATTTAAAAATTGAAAAAAACAAAACATAAAAATGGAGCTCATTTACCTTGAAATGTTGACTCTTGTGCAAATATGTAATTATTAGGAGTCTTAGTCTAGATATTTAGGCACCCTGATTCTAGCACAATTCACATAGTGATAAGAAATTTGCACGCGCACGATCTACCAATACATGTATAGCCTCGATCTTCAAGGTGTTTGATAGGAAGTCACGATTGCCAATCACTTTAGAATACTGAACGAAACTTGACTAGCTTGTTCTTTGGTTGGTTGGGATAGAAGGTGGAGGTTACATTAAGAAAGACAACCATCGAATTTAACTGGGTGCATCAAAAAGGGCTACCTCTTGCAAAGTGTCATGTAATTTTTTGTTTCTTTTTGCTTATTTATCAAAAGAGTTACCATGTTGTAAATAATTTTAATCAAAAAAAATAAAAAATAAAAATTCAAGTATTTATCAATTCCATCTTCTCTTGTTCCAAAAATAAAAGAGAGTAGTCAATGTAAATAAGAGTCATGTAAAGAGTCATCTTTTGTGTTTTTGTGTTATAAGCAAGGTAGGGTGTATGCCATTGATGTACAACGCGAGTAATTGTGAAATACCTCCAACTCATTCACAATTCTCGTAAAGTCCGGACAGCTAGCTAGATTTCGACCTCGGTTCTTAGCCTGAGAAACTATCTCTTGGTGATTAGTAGTCATAACATCCGATCTTTCTTTACACATGTGTAGATACACTTTACACTCTTATCACATGTCTTTTTTTGTTATCAGTGCTAGGATTGTGCCTTCGATAGCTAGATTGACATCTCCATTTTGCTGTGAGCTTAAACTGTTTTGCACATGTCACGTTTGATGGAATCTGAGCTCATATTTTGTCCTTAGGTTTTGTAGGCACACCTCTGGTAAACCTTCACGAGACTTCACTCGTCCACTAGGGACACTTAGTGGTTTAAAAGGCTTAGTGCATACGCTAAATGCATTCGAGAGACCAGCGACAGTGGTATAGGTAGGATTTCCTTAGTTTTGTTTTACTTGAGGACAAGTAAAATTCAGGTTTGGGGGTATTTGATGAGTTCCAAATATTGTATATATTTATCCCTTTTTGTTGGCATTTAACTCATCTTTTGTGCAGTAATTCTACATTTTATCCCATATTCTGTATTTTCATTGTTTTCAAGAATAAATATTTTTCTTACTTAATTTTGCATTTTTAGGTAATAAATAAAGTCTGGATAACTTGCGGAGCGGAAAAAGAGTTGAAGAGTAGTGAAAAGCCGGAAGAAATTACGCAAGGAAGCCGCAAAGAATGGAGCGCACGTCCAAAAAGCTGGAAATGGGCTCAAGAAGGAAGAATTGTTCTTAAAGAAGATATGGGCTTGGCATACCCAAGGCCCAAAACCCTTACCCAAACCCATTTTCTATAACCAAAACCGCCTCCATTCTCAGCCGTCGGATTGGATCCATCTCATCATCCGATGGTCGCTCCTTCATAGCGCATCAAAATCTGAAGCTCCTATCAAACACCATAGGGCCTAAATTCCAAGCCTTCAGATTAGATTGTAGTTGAATCCAACGATCGATTCTTTGCCTGCGCATCAAACCCAGATACTTCCGCTTAACACTACAACACCTAACTCCATCTGGCGCCGTTAGTTTCGTTGTATATCTGCATCCAACGGTCGCTGCCAGCATCTTCACTTTTATCCGTTAGATCAATCTTCATCTCCACGCCCCACGGCTAAGCATCGCAAGACATCGAAATCTGATGAGCCCGCCTCACACTAGAACAACCTAACCCTATACCCATCAAACCAAACATACCTTACCCAAATTCTCATCTTCGTCCTTCGAGCAGTCGAGCTCTGCTCCTGCCATGTCCGCCACCTTACCCTGCCCCGCTCAACCACCACCTCAACCACCACCATCTCCTCTCAAATCAACCAAACACCATAACCCATCTCCACTACCATCATTACAACCTATCTAGCCACCTAATTTCCCATTTTTATACACGTTTTTCTCAAAACCCTAACGTGTGAAAAATTGGTAAATTAGGTGAGTTAGGAGAGCAATTGGAGGCGTGGGAAGCATCAGAAGACCATAAGGAAGCATGGGTCGACGTACTCAAGAGTTTTCAGAGATTAGGTAAGGGCTAATTCAATTTTTGATAAAACCCTAATTCTGGATTTTTGGGGATTTTATGTTTTAATGATTGTATGTATGAATTGGAAGCATGGGTGAGAGCTACTGAGTGGATTCAGAGAATTAGGTGAGGTTAATTTGTATTTTTTTACAAACCCTAATTTTACTGATTTGGGGGAATTTTGGGGTTTCAACTGTATGTATAAATAGGGGACTTTGGGTGTTGTAGAAAGTATGCCTGGACTAGCCAGTGCACCACCAAGAGGACTGGACTAGCCAGTTCCTCAATTGTTCATGTTCTGTTTTTAGTTCACTTTCAAATTCAGTTTTATTTTCACATATTCATCATGTTTTAATTTATCACTTGCTAAGGTTGAGATGAAGCTTCCATGCTAATGCTAGTTGGTTAATGTGTAGACAATGTTCTTGTGTTCTGAAACTGTGTAGGACAGTTATAATTTAAGCATTTCATCACATTGCTCTCACATTGTATGTCAAGCATACATTGTAGTTAGGATAACCCTGTGATTGATGGTGCTGCAGCTCATGATTAATGTTTATTGTTCAAACCTTAGACTAGTTGTGCTCTAATCAGACAGTTAGTGCTATGGAAGAACATTTTAGCTGTAATTAGATTATCCTTTAGGAAGGTTTAATCATCTAAGTGACTTATCTGCGGGTAGTTGCAGTGTGAAAGCCCCAATTACTACAAGGACTAGACTTAACTTAGTGACCCTAAATCCTTCTCTTAAAACCACCTCTTTGATAAGCAGCAGGCTCGAACCTCCACTGCTATCTGGATAGTTAGCTGAGGCTAGTATCTCACTAATATCTAAACAAGGGGCAAGAACATGAGTTAGCATTGAAAATTGACTTAGCATAGGTTAGAGGTGGAATCAAAAGCCTTAGTGATTAAGCCTAAAGTCACTGTTTCTTTTATTCAATCCATTTTCCATCACTGCAACTGTTTTACTTTGTTTCTTTGGCTCTTTACTTTACTGCCTTTGGCTCCATGCCATTGTTTCACAGTTATTCCTTGGTTCACTATCTCGCTGCCACTTAGTTACATGTTTAGATAACTTTAGCTTAGGAAGATTTCAACACACACCCTAGTCCCTGTGGAATGACCCGTATTTGCACACACATACTACAATCGACACCGTGCACTTGCGGTATTAGTTTGTGACTCTTTTAGAGAGCCACCACTTGTATAGATAGATTTTCAATCTATTTCAACCAGCAACAATGTTATTAACACAAGTATCCAAAAAACACCAAGAACTTATATCTTACATTCCGCAAGCAAGTTCCACATTCTGATACAAGTCATAAAACAACCACACCTTCATAGTTCATCATTATGATCGCAACACCTTCTTCGCTTGCCTCCCTAAGATCAACCCTTCTCATTCATTTTGTGACCGAATCAAGACTGGAACGGCCATTTCTTGGTTTATGCCAGAATTGTACAGATTAATCTCTCGAATCTAAAGTACTCATGTGCAGTACATTTGTTTAGGGTTTAGATTCGTTTCTTGGCGGCACACCCAATTTACCATTTCCAGCAGAATCAGTTTTTACCTACTACAACTTGGCGACCACAGTGGGAGATTAATCTCTCGGTTGCAAAATAAATTTCTCCATTTCCCCTTTCAATTTTCTCATTTCCATTCTTAATCCCTCCAACTTCACAATGGTTGGTCTTAATCGAGACTCAACCATTTCCAACTTTTGTCATCTCAACAGCTCTGTCTCTCCTGGTATCAGTGATACAAATGATACCGGCGAAGATGTTACTCCAATCCTTGCCAATGGTTCAGCAAAGGAAATCAGAACAATGCGGCCTCAGAGCACTATGGATGAATTAATGAGAACACATGAGGAACTGGCAAGACGGCTCACACATATAGAAAGCAATGTGAATGAAGTATTACCCATTTTTCAAAGGTTGCTTAACGAGTTAGGGCGTCGTGGCGTTTCCGAAAATGTGAGATCTCCAATACAAGAAACAGGTACTCTGGTTGGTGATCTCTCTCCTCCGCAAATTGGAAGCTTCACCACCAATAAAATTCCGGTGGACCAGGAAGCATATCTTCTAGTAGAGAATCTATGTAAACTTCTACACCTCTCTAAGGATCAACGAGCAGAAACGTTTGTTGCAATCAATCAGATAGCTCTAGATACGCAATTGACTCCTTCATTTCCAAAAGCCTCAAAGACATCATAGATATCCATAAACAATGTTACTGTTACTGAAGACGACACCTTCTTCATGACTCTAGGTCTATTGGCACATCATCAATTTTTTACTCCAAAATTGATTTTTTCTTAATTAGAAAATATTGTTATTGGGTGATAATTTCAAATATATTTTTTCCTCATAGTTATGATCCCTTAGAGCATATCCAATAACGGGTTTAAAAATCCCACATGGATTTTAAGACCCTTAGAGCATCTCCAATAGTGGATGTTAAAAATCCTACGTGGAATTTTTATTAAGATCCTTATTTGGGAGGATTTACACATAGAGAAAATATAGGACCCTGTAACTAATAAACGATCTCCGATACTGTAGAGGTTGGACCCTTAAAAGTTTTTATGCGATGAAATCTTAACCGTTTAACTGTATTTTATTAATTATTAAAAATCAAAAATATGACATCGAGGTCATTGTGAAGGTCTAAATAAGACTTTCTTTAAAACTTTCAAAATTAGTATTTCATCCCTCCTGCTTTGTATGACCTACTGTTGGAGATGAATTTGTTTTAAATGAAGGTCTAAAATCCTACATGTCATTAAAAAAATAAATCTTCCACCTTCTAATGATGCTCTTATTTAGGAGGATCTGCACATATAGTAAATATAGAACCCCATGACTAATAAACTATCTCTAATAGTACAGAGGTTTGACCCTTATTAAACCTTATGTGATAAAATTTTAACCGTTTAATTGTATTTTAATTAATTATTAAATTAAAAAATATGTCATGAAGGTCATTCCGGAGGTCAAGATAAGACTTTCTTCAAAACCTTCAAAATTAGTTTCATCACTCCTATTTTGTAGGACCTAATGTTGGAGATAGATTTAGTTAAAATCAAGGTCTAAAATCCTATGTGTCACCAAAAAAATAAATCTTCCACCTTCTATTGGAGATCCTCTTATAAAACTTATTCCAAAATTGAATTTAGGGTAGGAAGACTTTAGTATTGGAGATGAAGCTTGAAATAAAATGTCCAGCTTTTATTTGTTTTAGCCACATAGGAATGACTCTAATAAAAAATATTGATAAGATCCCGTATTTGATAACTTTCACCTTTAACATTGGAGATGCTCTTGTTGCGCCAAAACCTGCGGAAGCGTTAGGTTTGCACTACGACGAGGTATCTCAATATCGCCAAGAACACAATCCCATACATAAGAAGAACAAGTATTTAACGAGGTTTAATCCTCGGGAAGGAATAAGCAATTTTATATATCACCGTATAGGTTGGAATATACAAAGCCTTTAGACGAGAAGAAGAGAACTCTTGCTTAGTTCTGGTGTGTCATCTCTAGTTCTCTCTATGGATATTTATACACATCAGTAGGAGTGGACATATTCCTTAACAAGGAATACTTTCCTATAAGTATAGGGTTTCCTAATCTTAGCTCTAAGAACAAACCTCTTAAGCTTTTATACTTAGAACACAAGTACTTGGTTTCCTTAACCAACTAGATTTCCTAATCTAGTCCTTGACCATCCTACCAACAATTCTCCACCTCCGATCATGCATTCATGCATGAGACGATCAATAGACTAAATTACCTCCATCTTCCAACGTCGATTGAACCATCATTGGCTGCCTACGTATCCTCAATAGGAATAAAACCCAACCGTAGTTCTCTTAAATGGCCTTGCTAGAAGACCTCCACCAGATTCATAAGAACCTTTACCTCAAATAGGGCCTTTCACCAAACTGGAAGGATGTGGATCAATTTCAAACAATGTCGAAACTTGATCCCAGATACTACTTTAGTCAACATATCAGCTGGATTGTCTTTGGTATTGATCTTCACAAGTAGAATATCTTCTTCTTCAAGAATTTCTCTCACAAAGTGAAATCGTACATCTATATGTTTGGTTCTAGCATGATGCACTTGATTCTTATCCAAATAAATTGCACATAGACTATCACAATGCACATGCAGTTGGTCTTGCACAACTCCTAAGTCATCTAGCAAACCTTGTAACCATATAGCCTCCTTAAATGCCTCAGTCACTGCCATATACTCTTCCTCCGTAGTTGAAAGCGCCACAGTAGACTGCAAGATTGATCTCCAACTTACTGGTGCCCCTGCTACGGTAAATACATACCCTGTAGTTGAACGTCTTCGTCTTCTTCCTCCTCCTCGAGGAGCAGCAGGGTATAACTTCCTGTAACTTATTCTTCTCTTCTCTACGAACCTCTAAACTCTCTCCTAAACTTTCTATATTTTTTCTGATTCGACCCAACTCTTATATAGCTTTCACAACCAAATATCTCGAGTAAATCCGATAATATTTCCAATAAGTCTCGGTCTTCTCTTTCCTTTTTTTTTTGCGCGTCTCTGATTAAGCTAACTCGGTGATTTCCTCCTCTATTTTCTAATCTGATCGTTGTACATTCTTTGTTTAACTGAAACATGGTCATACCAATCCAATCTAAGCAGAAAATCCGACTAAATTTCCACCCATCAACGAATTACGATGTTTGTGATATTTGGTCCTCTGTTTTCTTGCCACACGATTATGCAGCCAAATCGGGTCGATCCAAACACATGTACCAGGCCTGCTTTGTCATGCAGAGTCCATACATACCAAATACTGTAATTGAATATCCTAAAATCACGTCCGAAATTCGATCTCCAAATCTGCCAGACGCTGCATGCATTTTCCCGTCAATTTTTCTGTTTGAAACGTGAAGAAGGCATCCCCCTTATCCAGTTCGAGAGTCCCTTTAGTACATGCCCTGAAATGGGGTTCCCCTTATCCAACTTAGGGGTTCCTTTAGCAATTCTTCTGGGATGTTTTCCGCACTTTTTCGGGGTTCCTCCGGGGTATTTATGGGGTGTCTCCAACATACTTCTGGGGTGCTTCTGGTAGTTCCTCCCGAGGTGTAAATACCACTTTTCAAGCCCATTTCGCCGCAAAAGCTTATTTCTCCAAAAACACCTACAAAAGCGCAAAATAACCAAATAAGTACAAAAACGAGCACTGACAATACATGTAAATGAGAATAAATAGACACATAAATGCATCTATCAAATACCCCCAAACTTATTATTTGCTAGTCCCGAGCAAATCAAAACTACAAAATAAAACCCTAACTCACTAGGTGTCCCTAGTGACCGAGTTAATCTCGGGAGGGTTTACCAGAGGTGTACCCACAAAACCTTCACTCCAAACCCTAGCTATCTACGCAGAACCTTGGAAATCACTAAAGAACCTCTTGGTTGGCATACTTATTGATTATTGGAGGAAGTACCCAGACGCGAAATTCCAATCGTTGTACACGAGTTTGAACTCAAGCATACTAAAATTCATATAACTGACAGAGTTCTACTAAGATAGTTTCACTATGGACATCATATTCGGAGTCAACAAATCACATGGATAGATTAAGAGATGGATATAGAAAAACATAGATGGTTTTGATGTTGACCAATTGAACGGTGTTTCTCATATCTGTCTGAAGGCCTCTTCCAAGATGAAGCTAACCTAAATGACTGAGTTAGCGGTCTGACTAATATCAACACACATGCATATACAAGGAAACCAGTGGTCAATAACCCTAATTCTAGGTCAACACAACTGGCATATACAAGGTTACCAGTGGTCGACTTTATTGAATTTTATTTGGTCTAATGGTCTGGTCTCAATTTTTCTTTCTTTCTTTTTTCATAACATTTTTTCTTTTTTCTCTTTTTTTTTTTCAATATATATTTTTTTCCTCTTTTCATCATTTTTTTTTGGTATCTCAATCACTCTATTTCACCCTAGCAATGGTAACAACTTGAATCGTGAGCCCCACCTAATCACTTAGAGAAACATAGTTTAAAATGAAAAAGTTATATCGTTGAGTCCTTTTCACTTCTGTTTTTATTTTTCTTCATTTTAAACTATGTTTCTCTAAGTGATTAGGTAGGGCCCACGATTCAAGTTGTTACCATTGCTAGGGTGAAATAGAGTAATTGAGATACCAAAAAAAAAAGAGATCAAAAGAAGAAAAAAATATATATTGAAAAAAAAAGAGAAAAAAGAAAAATGTTATGAAAAAAAGAAAGAAAAATTGAGACCAGACCATTAGACCAAACAGAATAAAATTCAATAAAGTCGACCACTGGTACCCTTGTATATGTCAGTGTGTTGATATTAGTCAGACCGGTAACTCAGTCATTTAGGTTAGCTTCATCTTGGCAGAGGCCTTCAAACAGATATGAGAAACACCGTTCACTTAGTCAACATCAAAACCATCTATGTTTTTCTATATCCATCTTTTAATCTATCCATGTGATTTGTTGACTCCGAATATGATGTCCATAGTGAAACTATTTTAGTAGAGCTATGTCACTTATATGAATTTTAGTATGCTTGAGTTCAAACTCGTGTACAACAATTGGAATTTCGCGTCAGGGTACTTCCTCCCATAATCAATAAGTATGCCAACCAAGGAGGTTCTTTAGTGCTTTCCAAGGTTCTGCGTAGATAGCTATGGTCTGGAATGAAGGTTTTGTGGGTACACCTCTGGTAAACCCTCCCGAGATTAACTCGGTCACTAGAGACACCTAGTAAGTTAGGATTTTATTTTTTAGTTTTGATTTGCTCGGGACTAGAAAATAATAAGTTTGGGGGTATTTGATAGACGCATTTATGTGTCTATTTGTTCTCATTTACATGTTTTGTTAGTGCTCGTTTTTGTACTTATTTGGTTATTTTTCGCTTTTATAGGTGTTTTTGGAGAAATAAGCTTTTGCGGCGAAATGGGATCGAAAAATGGTATTTACAAAAGTGAAAAGGACTCAACGAGATATGGTGAAACTATCATGTTATTTACAACACCTGAGCTCTGTGCTTTTATGAATAGACTCTTTAGATGTTTCTATCTAGTCAGATTGGTTCCTCTACTCCTAAAACCAAAATGCTTCCATCCACTTAGATTGGTTAGTGCTATCCTTAATAGGCATAAATTTCTAGGTTCTGGAGTTTATTTATTGCAAAAACGTGACAAAAAGTGTTTATTCCCCACCCCCAAACTTAAATCTAACATTGTCCTCAATGTTTCTAAGGAAAGAACAGTATCAAAAGTGAAAATAACATGAGGAATCAGTAAATAGAGAAGTTCGGAAAGATAGTACCTGGGTGGAGTGGAACCAAAAACCACAAAAATATTATACAATATACAAACCGCCTCGATGGTCAATCAAGGTAAACAGGGTCCTCCAGAGGGACCTCCTCAACGTCACCTATAGGAAAAGACTCTAAAAAGGGCTTCAAACTCTGACTGTTAACCTTCGAAGAACTACTACCATCTGGTGTCTCAATCTCAACAGCGTCGTGAGGAAAAACAGTACGGACCACAAAAGGATCGGTCCACCGAGAGCGCAACTTCCCGGGAAATAGATGCAAAAGAGTGTCATACAAAAGAACTTTTTGACCTGGAGTAAATGACTTTCGTAAAATATTCTTATCATGCACAAGTTTCATTTTGTTCTTATACTCCTTAGCACTATCGTATGCATCTCTACGAATCTCGTCCAACTCATTTAGCTGGAGCTTTTTGTGAGCTCGTGCCTTGTCAAGTGAAAAATTAACCTGCTTAATAGCCCAATAGGCTCTATGCTCTAACTCAACAGGCAGGTGACATGCCTTTCCAAATACTAAACGATAAGGTGACATTCCAATGGGTGTCTTAAATGCAGTACGGTAAGCCCATAAGGCATCAGTAAGCCTCGACGACCAGTCTTTCCTGTTAGGATTAACTGTTTTTTCTAAAATACGTTTAAATTCCCTATTGGAAACCTCTACCTGACCACTAGTTTGTGGATGATACGGGGTAGCTACCTTATGTGTGATACCATATTTCTTCATCAAAAGCCTAAAAGGTCCATTACAAAAGTGCGACCCTCCATCACTAATTATAACTCGCGGTGTACCAAAACTTGTAAGTGTATTTTCTTTCAAAGAACTCGATCACAACCCTATTGTCGTTGGTTTTACACGCAACCGCCTTAATCCACTTAGAGACATAGTCTACATCGACAAGGATATAAAGGTTACCAAAAGAATTAGGAAACGGACCCATAAAGTCGATACCCCACACATCAAAGACCTCAATAACTAAAATAGGGTTCAAGGGCATCATGTTCCTACGAGAAATGGTTCCTAATTTCTGGCATCGCTCACAAGTAACACAGTAACTGTGGGAGTCTTTAAACAACGAAGGCCAATAGAATCCACACTGCAATATCTTAGCAGCAGTCTTCTTAGCACTAAAGTGACCTCCACAAGCATGATCATGACAAAAGGAAATAATACTGGACTGGTCACTCTCCAGTATACATCTCCTAATAATCTGGTCTGGACAATACTTAAAAAAATAAGGATCATCCCAAAAGAAGTGCTTAACCTCGGCTAAAAACCTAGAACAATCTTGTTTACCCCAATGTTGTGGCTTTCGACCAGTAACAAGATAGTTCAATATTCGCATACCAAGGTGATTGGGTGACAACGAACAGTTGTTCATCAGGAAAGCTATCCCTTATAGGAAGGGAATCATTTGGGGAACTAAAAACTAGCCTAGGCAAGTGATCTGCTACTACATTTTTTGCACCCTTTTTGTCTCTAATATCTGGAGAAAATCCTTGTAACAAAAGGATCCATCTAATCAGTCTAGGTTTGGTATCCTTCTTAGACAAAAGGTATTTCAAAGAAGCATGATCGGTATAGACTACGATTTTAGAACCTAATAGGTAGGATCTAAACTTATCCAAGGCATACACGATGGCTAACAATTCCTTCTCGGTAGTTGTGTAATTCAGCTGGGCATCGTTCAGAGTCTTGCTAGCATAATAAATCACATGAAGTAATTTGTTTTCTCGCTGTCCTAAAACAATAACTATAGCATAATCTGAAGCATCGCACATAATCTCAAATGGTAAGTTCCAGTTAGGTGCCTGGACTATGGGAGCGGTAGTGAGTAAGGTTTTAAGCTTCTCAAAAGCTTATAAACAAGCATCATCAAAGACAAACTTAACATCTTTTGCAAGTAAATTGCAAAGAGGTCTAGAAATTAAGCTAAAATCCTTGATGAATCGACGATAAAAACCTGCATGCCCTAAGAATGACCTAATATCTCTTACGATTTTAGGGACCTGTAAAGTTTTAATAAGGTCAACTTTTGCTTTATCTACCTTTATACCCTTAGAAGATACGATATGCCCTAAAACAATTCCTGAACGAACCATGAAATGACATTTCTCCCAATTAAGCACTAAATTTTTCTCCTTACACCTACTCAAAACTAATGACAAATGATGCAAGAACTCATCGAAATACGAACCAAACACTGAAAAGTCATCCATAAAGACCTCTAAGAACCGTTCTACCATGTCAGAAAATATGCTCATCATACAACGTTGAAAAGTCGCAGGGGCATTACAAAGCCCAAAAGGCATGCGTCTATACGCAAAGGTACCAAAGGGACAGGTAAAAGTGGTTTTCTCTTGGTCTTATGGGGCAATAACAATCTGATTATAGCCAGAGTAGCCATCTAAGAAGCAATAGTGACTACGTCCAACTAATCTCTCTAGCATTTGGTCGATGAAAGGAAAGGGAAAGTGGTCTTTCCTAGTGACCTTGTTCAATTTCCTATAGTCAATACAAACACGCCAACCCGTGGTCACTCGGGTCGGGGTTAACTCATTGTTATCATTCTGGAATACAGTAATACCCGATTTCTTGGGAACAACCTGAACGGGGCTGACCCACTTACTGTCTGAAATGAGGTAGATAATGCCTGCATCTAACAGCTTAAGAAACTCAGTTCGAACTACTTCTTTCATATTAGGGTTTAGTCGACGTTGCATCTCCCTAGAAGGTTTGGTATCTTCCTCTAAATAAATATGATGCATACAAACAGTAGGACTTATACCCTTAATGTCTGCTATGGTCCACCCTAAATCTTCCTTGTTGTTTTGAAGGACGGTTACTAGCCTACTTTCCTGATCTCTATCCAAGTCGGAAGAAACAATCACAGGTGAAGTCTCGGACGGGCCTAAAAACACATACTTCAGGGTATCTGGCAATGGTTTTAGGTCCAACTTAGGAGGCTCTTCTAAAGAAGGAACTATGGCAGACTTAGAAACTTGTAGTTGTTCGAACTTAGGTTTCCATCCATTACTAGTATCTAACAAAGGGGTTGAATCTAACAAAGCATTCACCTCATTAACCACATTATCATCATCAAAATCAATCCCAAAGTGAGCTAGTAATTTCTCTAATGGATCTTCTAGTATTTGGTAATGACTCCTCGAATAATGTTTCTATCATGTTCACCTATGCTATGATTGAATCATCTAGTTCCAAGGGTAGCTTACTAATATTAAAAATGTTCATCTCAATGGTCATATTACCAAAGACAAATTCATAATACCATTTCGACAATTAATTATTGCATTGGATGTAGCTAAAAACGGGCGACCTAAAATCACTGGTATTTGGTTCTCTGGGTCAGGGACAGGTTGGTATCTAGAATAACAAAATCCACTGGATAAATAAACTTGTCGACCTCAATAAGAACATCCTCTATCACACCACGAGGAATTTTAACGGACCTATCAGCTAACTGAAGTGTCATCTGAGTAGGTTTCATCTCACCAAGTCCTAGCTTAAGGTACACATGGTATGGCAGTAAGTTCACACTGGCTCCTAAGTCAAGCAATGCTTTCTCAACACGGTACTTACCTATTGTACAAGCAATGGTAAGGGATCCTGGGTCTTTATACTTAGGAATAGTGGTATTCTGAATAATAGAACTCACATGACTAGCTATCAAGGCTTTCTTCTGGACACTGAGCTTACGCTTTCGCGTACACAAGTCCTTAAGGAACTTGGCATAAGAGGGAATCTGCCTAATTGCATCTAATAATGGAAGGTTGATATTAACCTGCTTAAAAACCTCCAATATATCATTAAAGTTGGACTCCCTCTTAGTGGGAACTAGCAGCTGTGGGAATGGGGCTCTGGGAACAAAGTCATGCTCAACATGACCCTCATTGGTCTTTTTAGAGACTCTATCAGTCTCTTCATTCTCTGTCTCAGACGGGTGAACTACAACATGTTCACTATCAGGCATGGAAACCTTGTTTTCAACCTTCTTTCCACTCCTAAGGGTTGTGATAGCATTCACATGATTGTACGATTTCTCTCCTTTGGGGTTAGGATCAGTACGACTAGGGAACCTTCCATCTTCTCTCTCACTTATAAACATAGCTACTTGTCCTACTTGAAGTTCTAATTTGGCAAGACTCTGGGAATTATTCATCAACTCCTACCTAGTTTCATGTTGAAAGCTAAGGTGGTTTTTTGATAACATGTCATGGTTATTTGCTAACATAGTGAGAGTTTCTTCTAAGGTAGAGATCTTTTTCTCGGAAGTGTTCTGAAACTGGGTTTGACCTGAAGAGTTCTTAAAAACAAAACCTGGGGGAGGCTGAGAATTGCTAGACTGGCCTTGACTTTGGCCCTTAGACCAAGAGAAATTAGGATGGTTTCTCCAACCAGGATTATAGGTCTCTGAGTATGGGTCAAACTTCTGACGATTCTCAAACCTAACGTTGTTATAGACAGCATGGGCTTGTTCTTCACTAACCTGACCTTCCCAAAACGAGTTATTGGGTTCTACTCCACAACTAGAGACTTGAGAGACACTATTCCTATCATCAGGTTCAACAAGAGACCTATGTTTAGACTGATTCAATTTCAAAGCTTCTAACCTTCTAGACAAAGCAGCAAACTTAACATCTGACCCAAAGCTTGTGTCTACCACATTGGTGCTACTTCTATTGACCAAGAGTCTTTTAGGGGCTTCAACACAATATTTCCACTGTTGGGATTTTTCAGCGATAGCTCCTAAAAGGTAAAAGAATCATCAGCATTTTTACTAGTGAACTCACCAGCGCACATAGACTCAACCATAGCTTTGGTCGAATAGTCTAAACCATCATAAATAATTTGTACGAGTTTCATATTATCAAATCCATGGTGAGGACACTGAGATAGGAGATTATTGAATCTCTATAAAAACCTATAAAAAGACTCTCCCTCTTGTTGCACACTAGCACTAATTTTCTGCCTAACAGCTACAGTTTTATGCTCAGGGTAGAATTTCATATAGAAAGCAGCAATAAGTTCCTGCCATGTTTCAATGGATTCAGATGGTAGGTTGTTCAGCTAGGTCTTGGCATTAACTCTCAAGGAAAAGGTAAACATCTTAAGTTTCAAGACTTCATCAGTAAGGTCTTTTATTCTAATTGTCCCACAGATTTCCTCAAAGTCCCTAATATGGAAATAAGGGTTCTCATCATCTTTTCCTAAGAATATAGGGATCATCTGAAGAATACTAGGTTTCATCTCGAAATTAGCCGTAGTGGCTGGCAATTTAATGGACGAAGCTCGGTTGGACCTAGTTGGGAACATGTAATCTTTCAAAGTTGCCATCGTTGTTACAGAAGAAGTACTAGGGGTACTTTCCTCACAAAGAGACAGATTCTCAAAACTGAAGTTTCCAGAAACGGGGCTCTCAAAAGAAGAGTCTTAGAGCTCCCCGCTTTCACAAGAAGAACTACTAGGTTTGTCACTAATTAAACGACCTAGAGTGTCTCTTTTCCAAGCCCGTTTTCTAACCTCGGGCATACACTAGAAAAACAAAATTAAAAAGAAAAGTCCTAAAAAGGAAGGGAAGTTCTATGCAAACACAAACAAGGCTGACTCCACCACAGCAAACCTACTGATTTCTAGCAAACAAAAAGCATGATGGCTCCACTTAGATTGTTTCTAGAGCAGCTTCTAATCCTTCGAAAGGGAATTCGTTACAATTTAAGAAAACCCCTGTGGAATCAATCCGAGTTAAAGTAAGTTGAATAGAGGCGAGGGAAGCTTAGTGGAGCTTTGATACCCAAGACCTCACCGGTATTACAAGGCGGCGCAGTCACACATTCAACTTACAGAAACCATCAAGAACTTCGAAGTATGATTAAAAGAGTAACCAATATTTTTCAAATGACTTTCCTGTTAATCTAGTTACCCTATAGGTCTCGTTCTAGTTAAAATTTTAGGCTTAGGTTCGCGTTTGGTTTCGTTTTTCTAAGGCAGGCAAGAAGGGAACGGTGATGAAATCCGAACCCTTATCTTATATGGCCAGTTCTTGCCCTTTACTAGGAAATTAAAAACAACCGGTTCAGTCCTCAATGAATAATCACCTTAAGGAAAACAGTAAACCCGCTTGCTGGAGATTCGCGGGTGATTAAAATTTTACCTCCCGTACCAGACGGGCGAAGAACCGATGTAGTCGACTTGGGCCACGACTCCTATGTCATGTACGAACCCGAGGGGCTGAGACGATATTGTAATCGTCGTCCTTCCCTGCAAACAGTTTATATTTAAGGGTACCCTTCCGTAGGGTATAAAAAATAAAAATAAAATGTCCAAAAGTTCACAGTCCAAAGTCCAAAAAAAAAAGTGAAAAAACAAAAAGAAAATTACAAAATATTTCCTAATACAATTCTAAAAAAAAAAAATTGTCTTCTTTTTTCTTCTCTTTTAGCTTTAAGCTTTCTTCCAAGTCCTTAGTATCCAACTTCAAACCTGTAAATCAAAGACACACCCAAAGAAACGTAAAAAGAACAAATGAAAATAAAAAATAATAAAAAGCAAAAATAAATCTAAAAACTCTAGCCTAAACACAAATCCGCGTCGGCGGCGCCAAAATTTGATGGTTTTTCAAAGTGTTGTAGTAATAATGGTAAAACGGGGTCTTTTCAGACTTGTGAAGAAAAAAAAATTCATATTTAAATTAAACTAAAATACTCAAATAAAGTTGTTTCAAAGTTGTAAAGAAAACACCAAGACTCTGGATTCCACCATTAACCAATTAAGTGATAAACTCTAATCAATATTCATGCAATTTTTCTTTTAAAGTGATTCTAATATTTGCCTCTAATAGATTTTTGAAGTAATAGTTGTAATCACAAAGCATGAAACATCAACAGTTTTAAAACTAAGCATGCTTCATCAAAACAGTTCACAACTACTCAATAAAAATGAATTTATTTATATTAGTTTTATGCAAATAATCATATAAAAATATTCCAAATAAATAATAAAAATAGAATTATACCAATTAATCTGGAACAATGGCTTCCTCCGTCGCCTCGGCTAAGGGGTTTAGCTCCTCATCTCAAAAATATGATCAAAAGATTTATTCATGGCTTAATAGGTGTTTTTATTGATGAAATAGTGTAGAAATGAAGTTTGCAACGCTGTAATGGTGTTACAGCGTCACTGTTACAAAGCAAGTGCAGTTTATAAACGATATATCTCTGCTGCTATAAAAGAACGACACCCGGGTACTGCTGTTAAGACTGTTGAAGAACGACTGACTCTGCGAGTCTGTTCTTCGTCTTCTTCTTCCTCCTCGAGCAGCAGCAGGAGCAGGGTATAACTTCATGTAACTTCTTCTTCTCTTCTCTACGAACCTCTAAACTCTCTCCTAAACTTTTTATATTTGTTCTGATTCGACCCAACTCTTATATAGCTTTCAGAACCAAATATCTCGAGTAAATCCGAGAATATTTCTAATAAGTCTCGGTCTTATCTTCTTTTTTTTGACGCGTCTCTGATTAAGCTAACTCGGTGATTTCCTCCTCTATTTTCGAATCTGATCGTTGTACATTCCTTCTTTAACTGAAACATGGTCATACCAATCCAATCTAAGCAGAAAATCCGACTAAATCTCCACCCATCAACGAATTACGATGTCCGTGATATTTGCTCCTCTGTTTTGCTGCCACACAATTATGCAGCCAAATCTGATCGATCCAAACACATGTACCAGGCCTGCTTTGTCATGCAGAGTCCATACGTACCAAATACATCAATTGAATCTCCTAAAATCACGTCCGAAATTCGATCTCCAAATCTGCCAGACGCTGCATGCATTTTCCCGCCACTTTTGCTATTTGAAACGTGAAGAAGGCCTCCCCCTTATCCAGTTCGAGAGTCCCTTTAGTACATGCCATAAAATGGGGTGCCCCTTATTTAACTTAGGGGTGCCTTTAGCAATTCTTCTGGGATGTTTTCCGCACTTTTTCGGGGTTCCTCCTGGGTATTTCTGGGGTGTCTCCAACATACTTCTGGTAGTTCCTCCCGGGGTGTAAATACCACTTTTCGAGCCCATTTCGCCGCAAAAGCTTATTTCTCCAGAAACACCTACAAAAGCGCAAAATAACCAAATAAGTACAAAAACGAGCACTAACAATACATGTAAATGAGAACAAATAGACACATAAATGCGTCTATCACATAGTCAGAATCCACATACCCAACACACAACTGATTGTTACTTCTATGCCTCAAAATCCATTTCACAGCATGCCAATGTCCCTTACCAGGACAATGCATATAACGGCTGACCATACTAACTGCATGTGCAATTTCCGGCCGTGTACATACCATCGTATACATCAAGCTACCTACAACTTCAGCATATGGGACTTGGGCCATATACTTTCGATATTCTTCAGTAGTGGGAGACATACGAGCATTCAACTTAAAATGAGCAGCAAGAGGAGTACTTACAGATTTAGTTCCTTCATAGACACCAAACTTCTGTAACACTTTCTTAAAATATGCCTTTTGAGACAAACAAACTTTACCCTTCTCTTTGTCACGTTGAATCTCCATGCCAAGAATCTTCTTAGCTTCTCCCAGATCTTTCATCTCAAACTCAGATGACAACTTGTTCTTCAAATTATCAATCTCTCTCTTGTTATTCGATGCAATCAGTATATCATCGACATACAAGAGCAAATATATGAAAGACCCATCATGTGTCTTATCAAAGTATACACAATGGTCATAGTGACTTCTTGTGTATGTTTGGCCTATCATAAACTTGTCAAATCGCTTGTACCATTGTCTTGGAGACTGTTTTACCCCGTACAACGATCTCTTCAGTTTACATACACAATCTTCTTTTCCAGCAACCTTGAACCCACTCGGCTAAGTTATATAGATCTCCTCTTCTAGATCCCCATGTAAGAACGTCGTCTTAACATCTAGCTGAACTAGGTATAAATCATATTGTGCTACCAAGGCCAACAAAATACGGATTGATGAGTGTTTTACCACCGGAGAGAACACCTCATTGTAGTCAATCCCTTCTCTTTGGGCATAACATTTTGCAACTAACCTTGCCTTGTAGAGAACTCGATTCACCGAAGATCCTTCTTTCTTAGCATATACCCACTTGCACCCTATGGCCTTCTTACCGTTCGGAAGCTTCATAAGAATCCATGTGCCATTCTTGTAAAGAGACTTCATCTCGTCCTGCATTGCACCTTCTCATTCTTTACACTCTGCACTACGTACAACTTCTAAATAGGAAGTAGGAGTACCATCTTCAACAACTGGTAATGCATAAGTAATGTAATCATTCATCCAACCAGGCTTCCTGGTTGATATTCTTGGTGTGCTGGTTGCTATGGTTTCCGTGACCGTAGCTTCTGTATCTTCTAATGACTCGTGTTCCTCTTCCTCAACAGCGTCACTATCATTTGGAACTTCAGTAGATACTTCTCTTGCGGACCCAATGTCTTCAGAAGTATTCTCAACAGATACAGACTTAACTGGAATTGGTGGATTTGCACCAATCTCCACCTGCTGCAAAGGCTCACTAGTACTGGTGCTTCTGTTCTCCACCTTCCGACAACCCCAAGACTTTACCATAGACATCTCATCAAATGTGACATCTCTACTCATGACTATCTTCTTCTCAACTGGATTCCAAATCTTGAACCCTTTTACTCCATTTTTCATACCCACAAAGATTCCTTTCACGGCACGACTATCAAGCTTGTTTTCACTAACATGATACCACGCAGGACAACCAAAGATATGAATTGAGTCATAATCATAAGCTGGTTTACCAAACCATTTATCCATAGGAGTTTTACCTTCTAATGCAGCTGATGGCAACATATTAATGAGGAAGCACGCATACGTAACTGCCTCAGCCCAAAACGCCTTACCTAATCCAACATTAGATAACATACATCATACCTTCTCCAGCAAAGTACGATTCATGCATTCAGCTACCCCATTTTGTTGCGGTGTCTTTTGAACTTTGAAGTGCCCCTTTATCCCCTCATCCTGACATACTTGCAAGAACGGATCACTCTTGTACTCTCCACCATTGTCCGAACGTAGTACTTTGATCTTTCTGTCAGTTTGAGTCTCAGTTGCCTTTTTCCACCTCACAAAGATTTCTAGGAATTCATCCATATGCTTCATGGTGTACACCCATACGCGCCTAGAATAATCATCAATGAACGACACAAACCAATGTTTCCATCCCAATGATGCATTCTTGGAAGGACCCCAAATATCTGAGTGAACATAGTCAAGAACTCCACTAGTATTGTGGATAGTTGTGCCAAAGCTTGTTCTTGTTGTCTTTCCCTTAACACAATGTTCACAAAATGCTAACTTGCAGGCAATAGCACCTTTCAACAAGTCTTGTTGAATCAACCTATGAAACGAATTCTCACATGGATGTGCAAGTCTCATGTGCCATAGATTTGTCTTCTCGGTAGCTGCACTCTCGATGTGTTCAGAAATAGACACATCCCCTGTTGTTGTACTCCCAATCAAGTAGTACAAGTTATGATGACGTGTGCCCTTCATGATTACCATAGATCCAGAGATTACCTTTAGAACACCATTTTCAGCGACTATCTTATAGCCCTTAGCTTCCAAAGTTCCGAGTGAAATCAGATTCTTTTTTATGGCAGGTAAAAATCTTAAGTCCTTCAGTTCTCAAACCATACCATCATGCATCTTCATACGAACACTACCAATCCCAATCACCCTGCAGTTATGATTGTTTCCCATACGTACTTCTCCATCAAGCTCTTCAAAACTTGAGAACCAGTCCCGATATGGACATATATGATACGTTGCTCCAGTATCTAATACCCATGTACCATATGTAATAGTACAAGCTGATGGTGTCACAGTTAGCGAGAAATCAGAAGCATCATCTGATTCTTCATTACCTTTAGCAATGTTCACCTCGGTATTACTATTATCTCCTTCTCTTTCCTTACGCTTGGTACAATCCTTAGCCCAATGACCAAAGTCGTGGCACCAAACACACTCATCTTTCTGCAGTCGTGTTCTACTATTAGAACGTCCTCTACCTTTACCATAACCACCATTCTTCTTTCTACTGTCTGATGAACGACCTATTGCAAGAAGCAAATCATTATTAGCTTCACTTGAAAGGTCTTCACGATCCATCTTCCTGAACTCCTCACTACGCAATGCTGTAGTGACCTCAGCGTATGTCATCTTATCCTTGCCGTGCATTAAAACTTTAATCACGGGTTCATACTTTTCAGGAAGAGAGTTTATCAAACACAAAGCGTGTTCCTCGTCGTTGATCTTCTCATCGTAGTTAACCAACTCAGCAAGAAGTTTATTATATGAATCTAGGTGCTCGGTTAGGGTTGCACCTCTCTTCATGTTATAGCGATACAAATTCCTTTTAAGATGTATCCTATTGTCCACGTTCTTCACAAGGTATTCCTTCTCTAGCTTTTCCCAGAGATCCTTAGCTGAAGTCTCGTGCTGATAATTAACTCTTACTGCAGTTGCTAAACACCCTTGTATCGAAGCAAGACATGATTTATTCATCTTGTTCCACTGCTTATCAGACATCTCCACTGGCTGACCTTCTAGAGATTCTTCTAGGTCAAGATGAACAAGAGCATCCATTACGTCTATTCTCCATAAACCAAAGTTATTGGTTCCTGTAAACTTTTCTACCTTGAGTTGTGATCTATGTGAATGAAGTATTTCTTCTTTTGTTTCTTTATCTTTACTTGTGGACTCCGAATGTTCTCCTAAAGGATCTTTCGGATCAACTGGTTTATCTCCGTCAACCATTGTTCTTAAACAACCAAATATAGATAAAAAAACAGAACCTTTGAGATTAGTATTATCTCAAGCAATCTTCGGGAAAAAAAAAAACCTTTACTTCAACTTCAATTTGAGTACCCGTATCCAAGAGCCTATCCTTGCTCTGATACCAATTGTTTCTCCAAAGCCTGCAGAAGCGTTAGGTTTGCACTACTACGAGGTATCTCAATATCGCCAAGAACACAATCTCAAACACAAGAAGAACAAGTATTTAACGAGGTTTAATCCTCGGGAAGGAATACACAATTTTATATATCACCGTATAGGTCGGAATATACAAAGCCTTTAGACGAGAAGAAGGGAACTCTTACTAAGTTCTGGTGTGTCATCTCTAGTTCTCTCTATGGCTATTTATACACATCAATAGGAGTGGATACATTCCTTAACAAGGAATACTTTCCTACAAGTATAGGGTTTCCTAATCTTAGCTCTAAGAACAAACTTCTTAAGCTTCTATACTTAGGACACAAGTACTTGGTTTCCTTAGTCAACTAGATTTCCTAATTTAGTCCTTGACCATCCTACCAACAGCTCTTACCTCATTGACCACCTCTGTATTAAATTTAATTCTAAATCTACTTCATTTGTTACTTAGATTTGAGATTTCGAATTTACTTCATTGACCAACAATAGATTTGAGATTCTGAATTGACTTTGACGACCATTTTATAGATTTGAGATTTCGAATTTACTTCATTATCTCAAGTCTACCTTGTTCCGCGGGACAGCAGTTGAGATCATACGAAAAACTCGTGTCACACAGTCTGTGTGTATTTTTAATCTATTCTCTTTAAACCATAAAAGAAAGACGTAAAAAACAACCAAGGAAAAGACCTAATCCAAGGGGAAAAAATCCAAATTCCCACCGGCAATTGTGATGTCAAAATCCATCACCTCTTAATGGGAATCGTGTCAATTCAATCAATAGAAACTGAATAAGAATCCATCTGCATCGAAATCTTTTACCAAAAAAAATTTTGGTTCAATGTTTATCAAAAATATCATATTCGCCAGTTCTAAAATCAATCAATTTAATAATACGAATACCATGCAAACAGACATGCAATTAATTGAAAATACTTAAAAATCAACATCTGAAATTCAAAAAACAGTGACCAAGTCACAAACAAGAATCAAATTCTTCGAATTACAAAAACATGAAAAACCCCTAATTTACAAATTTTCATTAATCCACATCTACAAATTTCTATCTCTATACAAAAAAAAAAAAACCTAATTATCATCGTTCAATCAATAATTACCGATCAAAGAAGGAGAATGTTGAATGATGGATCTCCCAATAGAACTAATCCATTCGTTCTTCTCTTTCAAAGAATCAGCAAGAAAATACAGAGTATCATAATCATAACTATTCGTAATAATCTGGAAAGGAAAATCCTGATTGAAGATAATACCCTGAGCACATTTAACAGCAAGACAATTAGCACCAACAGATATAACACCGCGAGGTTTAATATCCGGCGAGTTTACATTTGAATATTTAAATTTCCCCTGTTTCAACACAAACCAGCGACGCCTCCATGTTTTTATGTATTCGCCTTGTTTCGTTAACCAACCGCACTTCTCTGGGTTGGTCCAGTATTCGACGCCATCGTAATCTTCTTCTGCTGTATATGATCTCTGTATCGCTTCCATCGCTGCTTGTCATATCAAACTCACCATCTTGATCCTCGTGTTCTTTATTTTTAATTAGAGATTTGTTCTTCTTTATGAGATATGGATGGATTTTGTAGTAGTGTCAAAAAGAGAGATAGAAAGAAGTTTTTGTCGTCTGAAAAGAGAGGCTGGAACTTATTGGATCTTTATGCGAGCGCGCAGGTAGGGTTTTTGTTTTTCTGTTTTTTTTTTTTTGTTTTCTACTCTCAAGCTTTTTCTCAATTTGCGGAGAGTCTAAATAGAGGACGATAAGCATGTGCTGTTTTAAATATGTAGCAGTTGAGTATGTGGATGGTGAAGTTGAGGCACATATTTTTCTTGGTACGTAAACCAGGGGCTGAGGTTGGACGGCAGGTTGACTTCATTGTTTTTTACCGGATTACCTCTGCCAATGTCAATAAGGTGCTCACTAAGCGAACTTTTTTCTTTTGTTTTCCTTTTTTTTGTTTTCCGAAAAGGAGGAACGATAAGTCATGTGCTACCTTAATGAAAAGATGGGGAAGAGAATTGATTACGGTTGCATTTCGGAATTGGAATTCTGGATTGTTTAAAAGGGTTCTAAAATTTTTCCATGTTCGGTATTTGGTAATAGCAAATCTATTAGTACAATAAGTAGAGATATGAACTATTTGAGCTATTCCTATATATGCTTTAGAGTTTATGCAACTGTTAAAGGTTTGAATCAAAATTTTCACTAATCTCCAATCCATATTCTCTAGCTTTCGTATACATTCCCCCAATCAGGATACGGTGTTCAAACTGTCTGGAGGAAAATGTGTGGGACCCAATTAACCCGAAATAGGACGAAGCAGCTTCCCATCTACCGGTTCCATATACCATCTAAATACACCCCTATGTGTCATGGATCCCAGTTGTAGATGGGAAATGGTGGGTCTTGGAGAGCTTTCGGAGGACCAATAGGGGGTGGGCACATAGGCCGGGTATTTTTTTGGATATAAAACCGGTAGATGAGAAATATTGTCGGAAATAAAATGGAGCTTGTTTTGCAGAAGCTATACCGAGCAGTAATGCTAAATACACAAGGATATAATCGCGTGGATTTTCCCGGTAGAGAAAAAAATGTGGTGGATCCCATTATAAAAGCTGTCCCTGTTAACTCCACGGTGGACTCCACCCAAAATTTCTCCGTACCAAGTGAAAGTTTTCTTTTTGAAGCCATGTTTGATAACATGAAAACAATATCATCGAAAATGTATTGCATGTGATTAATATTCCGGAGAAGGCAAAAAATATTTTCCGTTTTTTCTTTATGAAATAAACACGCATTGAAAATTACGGAAGAAACATTAGATTGTTATCATTCCATTTATTTTGGAACCAATTAATTGTTGTGAAACCATTTTATATTCCTAAAATTTATAGAAATAACAATAAACTTTTTGATGTATTAGCTAACTTATCCTCCCTCATTACATGTTTCTTAATAGGATTTTGTTACCTTGTGCATCCATACACAAGATAAGAGCCAATCATTGGTATGGAAAAGTGTAAAAACTAAATACAAGAGAGATAATGGTTTTTTACATTGAAGACTGCATTTGTAGAGAGAGAAATTCAAAAATCCATGGATATTTGCATTCTCCGATGCAAAGAACCATTCTCTTTCTTGTATTTTATTAGTTTTTACAATTTTCCATGTCAATAATTGGCTTTTATCTTGTGCATGGATGCATAAGATAACAAAACCCTCTCTAGTATAGTAATATGAGAATGGACAAAAGAAAAAAACTGTAGATAACGAAAGCTTTTTATAAAGTAGCTTTGCTTTTGGGTTTAAAGCATAAAAATCTTTTCCGTTCCATTTATAACATTGTTATTATCATTAAGGAAAGATAGATTGTCATTTCCATAATCTCTGGGCCATCTCACTGCTTCACGATAGGCTCTTGCCTCTGCTTCTGTGAGCCATCTGGGAATCGATGCACTTTCGTGAGCCACCTGAAAATTCATAAATGTAACCTTCATTATTCATCATGATTAAACCATAAGCAAGATTTCCATATTTTTTCTGAAAAGATGCATCAAAGTAAATGTAAGTATAATCTTCTTGATAAACTGAATCAACACAATTATAACTAAGATGAGTATGATTGCAGATATTATTATGCTTATGATATTTTTTCTAGACTTTTATGAATTTTAATAAAACATGAATGTTTTTTTAAGGATGATTTGTCAAGTCTTTTGGATTGGGATGAACTTTATCGAAAACTACTCTCCATTTGTATTTTTATATGGACCAAAGAACATAGGCATAGTATTCTCTATAGTTTATTTAAAGTAGCGGCCTTGTAAAAAACAGAGGTCATAGAAAGCCCCTCTAGATTGCTTCAGAAAAGACACATTATCTAAAGGCTCGAAATTTCATGAAATTGAGTTTAAAAAGTACTTTCGACCACGTTTTTTGTAAATAGGCACACAATGTCATGGAAATAAATTTGTATCCAAACGATAGAAAACACATTATTTCCATAAAAAGATGGCTAATTTCATGGAATTCAATCATATCGAACACATCCTTACTCAAACAGATAAAACATCTATAACTCACTATTCTTAATATAAACCTTTAAAAAAAATTATCAACCTTGTGGGACACATGAGTTTGTAAACAACCTTCTTACCACAAGCCGACGAAAGTTAATCTTATAACGGAAGGACATGGTTATAGCTTTTCAAATGGTGAATACAAATATCTCATATGTGGCATCACTTTTAAAACATGCTCTCGGAGTAACATCTTAATTGTTAGGAGAAAAAAGTTTTATCTCCAGCAACCCATAAAGTTTGTTATCCTTTTTAACTTATTTGTAGGCACAATTGGTAAAAATTTATTCATATTTTTGTTTTTAAATTAATTGTATTAACAAAAGTATGACTAGACATCATCTTAATTAGTGAACATTAAAAACTAGAGGATGTCAACTTTTTTCGGTTTACCATATCATCCTCACATGAGCGGGAAAGGATTTTTCAAAAATAAGATTGTGGATCCTACGTGGATTAAAGAAACTCTTATACTTTTAAACATTCTATCATATAAAAAAAATTTAAAAAAATTGCTGGTGGACCAAAACTGTTTGCTCACATGAGATGCTTTTCTGGTGGGTTACATGACTTTCTTATGGACTTAAAATTTTAGGGATGTTTTGTAACGATCGCAAAAAGAACCAAGCAAACCAAACTGGAGCCTTTGGCCTCAAACAAGTTTGGTAAGCTAGAAATGAAACCCAAGATATTATCCACGAGCGCATGTCCAACGCCACCATTCAGATAGGTTTCGACGCTTGAAGTCTCATTTCAGTGCTTCTTATCAGTCAATTTCGGCCGACTGTTGGCTCTTTTTATTCATTCCACGCTCTTATGAACCTTGTGGGCACTTGAGCCTCGAGCCGCCTTTTTTTGGATATTTTCATGCCATCTGAATAAGCTTCTCCCCAATCGATTTTACCCCAAGTTTATTGTGTGGATTCTCATTCCTAACTCAATCATCGTGTGTTCGCAGGCCTACCGCAACATACACATCTCCGTCGTCTGTATCTCCCGACTATGTTGACTTTTAGTATAACCCAATTTTCCGCACCATATGACATCACCAATCAGATCATCGTCTGATCAAACTTATTTCCTTTGAGATTTTTTGGGATTTTTCTGTCAAACAAGTTGCTAGTTGATTATCATTATTTCGTCCACCTCACCCCAATCATATGGCTAAAATCCTCGTCAATTCCATCACCTTGGATCATCGATCCCAAATATTATAAGGAGTCTTTCCTAGGAATTAATGCCCGTCTAATCAGATATCCCCTTTATCGGACCTAATACCACTTGATTCATATTTCATATACTCAGTTCTAATCCCCTCGATTCCAAAGTTCGCCTCCACAACTCCAGTTGCCTATCGACCTCGGTCATACTCTTTCCAATTAGCACCATATCATCAATCCATCACTAGCGCAAGATATTAGGGCTCAAGGCCAACCCTTGATGCAGTCCTATCTTGATAGGGAAGTCGTTAGTCATGGAAGTTTTCCATTCGGCTGATGAAAACATAGCTAGAGTGGATAATCTATATAGTACTTGGTTTGATTCTTTTCCTGTGGAGATTAGAGCTCATTTAAAAATGGATGCTTCTCATGTTAACAGTTGATTCCCCTTAATAATAAATTTCTTCGTTTCAGAAAAAAAAATACTTAATGAGATTAATTCCACATTACACACTATATCAAATAGCCAAAAAACGAAATTGATGGATTAGCAAACAAAGCAGTAGACAAAAGCTAGTTATGAACGTTCTGGAATGCAATATAGACCTATTGTCACATCTTTTTGAACCAAAGTGTGATAGTTGACTCTTTAGAGCAACTCCAATGGGCACATCAAACAAGAAGATTTGATGATTATACACCTACAGTAGGGCTAGCAAACCTTTAGAACGGATGAGCAAACCCTCAAATAAAAGGTTTTATTCATCGCTTCTCAGATTAAGTCGATCGACTCAATTTGAAACGATCGGTGCATACTGACCCGAGTCTCAGTTCTAACAGTGCCGAGTATCGTCCCATATTGAGATGATAAGTTCCTATTGAGCAGATAACGACTATTTACATCCGACGACTACTAATCCACTCACCATAAATTCAGATGATTTCAACTTCAAACTCACACTTTCTCCACCTTCTACGCATAGAACATTCTTATAATTCATCTTCAATCTCTCCTTCAACACCCACAAAAATTTATAGTTTTACCTCAGTCACACCTTCTACACCACCTTATAATTTCACTATATTATCTGTAAAACAAATTTTTGAAGAAAATGGAAAGTCAAGCAAATACACAAAATACTGCATCGCAAAGAGTTCGCGGTATGAAGTTCATTTTGGAGGAAGATAAAGCTATCTATAAAGGTTATGTAGCATTTACGCTTGATTCAATCAATGAGGTTTAACAACCATATGCAACGCTTTTGGGAAATATTTTTTAAATAATTCTGTCAGTAAACCGGGAATCCAAAAGACCGTGAAGCTACCGGGTTATCACAGTGTTTTAGTGCAATCAAAAAAGATATGGACAGTTGGGTTGCTTTGATGATGCAGATGAAATGAAAAGGGGGAAGTGATGATACTCTTGTCGATCTGATAAGTTGCACTAACATACTGTTTAATTTATTTTTAAATCTTTTACCAATTTGTTGCAAAATGCTAATTTATATAATGTTGAACTACAGCAACGAAAAACGAGAGAGAGATTGCAAAAAGAAAAAAAACAGAAATTATAGTTTCAAGCACAAAGCATGCTTCTACATCCTCAGAAATATCAAGCAATACAACCCTGATTTGTTGGATGGGTATGATGTACCAAAGGAATCTCCTTATGAGACCGGTGGATCCCAACATGGTTCTCTAAGTTCTCTTTATTCTTCACCAGAAACAAATTCACACCCTCACCTCGACGCTGGTGCATCAGTACATGGCAATTGTAATTTGAATGTTAGTGGAAAGGATAATGTATGGGAGGAAGTCGGTGTGAAAAAAATACAAAAGGCTTAGAAAGGAAGTTCAAGATACTTCACAATCATCAACTTCAGCTTCATCAGAGTTCAACCTTCAAGATTATTTTGAAAAACAAGAAAAAAATGACAAGGATAAACTAGTCATGCCTAATAAAATGACTTCAGAAATGAACAAAGGTCGTAAGGAAATTGAAAAGAATATTTTTAATGCACACATGCGAGGAATCATGGGAATGGACACTTCGAAGATGAATCAGACATAACTTCGTTTTTGGAAAGATGAATTTGATACACTCGAAGCACAGAAGGCCCAGCAATGATCACCAGCAACTGACGAGTCTTTTTGTGGGAAGAAGACGACCATGAGGAGGATATCAATAATGCCATTACATTGGCATAGATTTTAAAATTCATGACTTTAGTTGTTATTTTAACTTGTTATGTGTAATCCTATTAGTTTTAGTTTCAATTTAATCCTTATTTGAAATTTAAATTATCAGAGTACTCAAATCAAACTATCGAAATCAGAGTACACAAATCAAATTACACACACAAAAAAACACTAAATCCTATGAGAGTTTCTTCTTCCAAAATCATTCCACAAGTGAGCAGCGAGATCCTCCCTTAGTCTTAAATGTGAACCTCTGTGTTGAATTCTCTCTTCCACCATTCTGTAATCACTTGCGGGTTGAACATCTTTCCTCAAATCTTTATCTGGATAATGAACTCAGGTTTTATCCCGTCGAGTTTCCTATCATATTGTGCAAAATGATGCAGGTGAGCATAATCTTATTCATTTCTATTGGTTTATACGAACGATATGGTCCGCGAATTATATGGAACTTTCTCTTCAAATTCCAAATACTCGTTCGACATCCTACCTAAACGCTATCTGTCTTTTATTAAACAACCATTTAGCACGGACGTATTCTCCGTTTACAGGTATCTCATCCTAAGCTTGAACTAAAGTTGACCATGCTCCGCCAGAAAATACCCCATGTTATAGTGATTGTTATTGATGGTAAAATTGGCATCTAGAGCATTTTCATACTTCAATTCTTCGAGCAAAGGTGATTTGTGTAAGATATTACAACCCGGAAGTCCAAAAAAAAACATGCCATATCCTATCCAACACGAAAATTAGCATTGCGTTAGTTTTGGATCTCTTATCGTCTGAATCTGCATCCATTTGATCCAGCTGCTGCATGAACGCTCCTTGGTGATGGAAAAATGTTTCCGCTAATAATTGAGTTTCTTCATTCTGCATTTCAGGATCCATAATGAATGAAAAATGAAAAGAAGAGAGATTTAAAGAATTGGGAAAAAAATTGTATAATAGAGAATGAAATGTAGTTGAGGGTGTTTATAGGAGTAGAACTAAACATAGTCGTTGGGGCAAGTTGAATAATAGTCATTGTCGAACCATACAAGACGGTCGGCTTTCACTGGAATGAGTGTCGGCTCAACTTGATGCGAGCCTCGGACCTGGTTGAGTCGACCGGCCTTATATGATGCGCTCAGCTTATGCAGACTCGATGAACAATTTTCCCACTGCACAAAACCCATTTTACCCATCACCTAGCACCACAAACAACTTTATTTGCATCGTCAATTGGAGTTGCTCATATGTATAACATACCAGTGTGCGGTTCCTTTCTGGTGTAAAACCACAAGTTTATTCTATTTTTGATGCAACCTTAAGTCTATCCACACCACACAATTTATTTACACTCTGTTTGAACAATGGACACATGCAAAGACGTACGGAACTCTTTACATTCAGCCGTCTTAATTTCAAAATCGTAAATCTCAACGCCCTCCATGATTATCATTGCACAAATAACATCAGCGAATCTTTTTTCAGAATTTAATACTAGCAAATCTTGCCTCCACAGTGAAAGGGTACGTATTTCATGGTTTCGGACATGATTAAGTCGCTTCAAATATGCCCGCAACTCTTCGTTCTTCACAACGTTGTTTCACATAGAAGAAAAGAAACGAAAAACAAATAAAGTGACCTGTGATGATAATTAGCGAAATCCCTTTTCAAGCGAGTGAAAAAAGTTTAAAAACTAAAACAACCTAAACAGCCTTTGCTTATTTGAAAAGGAAACAACGCTTCACTAGCATTTTATAAACCCCCCATAAATGGATTAGTATTATATTATTTTGTTTCATAATCTTATTCAATAACCATTTCAACTCAAGTGTGGCATTTCAAAGAGAGTGATGATTTTTGTATAAGCGACTAAGTTTTTGTTTTCTTTTCTGAAACTGGCGTGGAGACTAAGTGTTGTCTTGTAATGGCAAACGATGGATATGCCAAACACATTCGAACGCCTGCAATACTAAGCTTCAACATATCCTTTAACATATTCCAAAGGGTGCAGTACTAGCTGAAGCATTTGTACTCCCTTATTTGTAGTTCAATGGCAAGAAAACAAAATGAATGAGTGATTAGAAAAATAATATTTTCAAATGGTTTATTTAAGAAATAAATTTGGTTTTGTATTTTTAATAAAAGAAAATGTTTTGGTCATTTATTGATAGGGATGGGTGACTTCTTTTGGCCAAAGACAGTTGACGAAAACTATCAAAGTTTGATGACAAAACTGATGACCCGAATCTACAAGTGCTTTTGTTTTTGTTCTTGTTTTTTTGTTGTTGTGTTGCATCCAAGTTTTAAACATCAGTGCTAGGGTGTACCAATTGTGGATCACCTTCCGTCCATCACACGATTTGATAGAGGTAAGTTTTTTTTGAACCCTGAGTAGGACCTCAAAACAACAAATTTTCGGGATGTAAATGATGAACACGCACCAAATCTAATATATACATCACAAAAGATAGACAGATTATAATGAAAGCATAATCGGGATACTCTCATAAATTAGGGATACTAAGAAAAAAAAGAAAACATTACGAAGTAATTTGAAGAGCCCCTCGTTTAACTAATTTCTGTAATGGTTAATTACCCTGAAGTATTCCCGAATGTGTTAACATTAAATTTTAGATTTAGATTTTATCTTTTTAAGTGTTAGTTATAGAATATAAAGATTCCAGTGAGGAATTTGATTATGGGATATCCACATCTCACCAAATAGAAGGTGCTGAATGACTCCCTATTACAAACTTTTGTAGAGATATAAATTTTCATCCATGAAAAATCCCAAATTCAACTCTAAGTCAACCACAAGGGTGTGGCCAGAAAAAAAAACCCAACAACACTTGAAAACATTATTAGACACGGAAACACCTGACATTTTATTTCTATCTGAAACTAAATCTCAAAGGAGTTTAGTAAAGAGAATTTTAAATTACTTCTCTAATACCCACATTCTAGACGCAGATGGCATAGCTGGGGGACTTGTAATTGCTTGGGTGGATGGATCACATTTTGAAGTTGTTAAATGAAATCTAAATATGATAAACATCATAGTAAAAAATAATTTATATTCAAAGGAATGGTTGCTTACTTGTTTTTATAGCTCACTAAAACATGATATGAAACTTGAAATAATGGGATATCTAGAGAATATAGCACAAAGAGTAAATTAAAACTCAATGCTATGGTTAGTTATTGGTGATCTTAACATAATCTTCAATAGTTTGGAAAAGGAAAGAGGCCTTCCTTTTGACAAACAAAAAATTGAGCCAATAATGAACCTAATACAAAGAACAGGTCTAGAGGACCTGGGTTTCAAAGGAAACATATTCACTTGGAGTAATAAAAGAGAGGGATTGGATAGTATAAAGAAGAGGCTAGATAGATCCTTAGACAATGCTCAATGGAGTTTAGAATTTCAGGAAGCATCCCTTCAAAATTTGGTGGCAATTGGCTCAGACCATGGGTCAATTTTCCTTTCTCTGAAATCCTATTATGCTCATCTTTCAAGTTTTATGACACATAGCTTAAATAAACTACTTGTATAGAAGTTATAAAAAATCTTGGGTTGTTAATACAAGTAATCATGTCTTAGATCTTATCGAAAACATCTCCACTTTAAGTAACAACCTTAGTACTTGGAAAAGCGATGTCTTTGGAAAACCAAATAATAAAATAAAGACAATCTTAAAAAAATGCAAGCTCGTCAACGCTATTAGACCAGTCGAGAGACGACTAAGCCGTTAATGATTCAATTAATTAGAGACGAGAGTTAATTAATAGGAATTAATCTAACGATAATTTAGATACGAAACTAGTACCATTGAATAGGTCTCAAAAAGTTAGGTGAAATGGACTACTCGAAATGTCATTCGGTTACCGGACGAAGAAGATATCATCGGATGAGTATGAAGGGAAAAATGGTAATTTTGATTTGGCAGACTTGGGTTTCCCTTATCCGTTCGTGGGGGCCTTTATATTTTTGTTGGTCTAATCACCAACACTGGATCGAAGAGAATTCATTATTCTCTTATCTTTCTCTTTCTTCTTCTTCTTCTATTTTCATCTTCTCTGTTCTTTCTTTTTTCCTCTGTCGAATTCAATCCAAAGGATTGAGTAAAATCTTGTGAGAAGTTCATAGGAAGTTTGTTAGATTGTTCGATTGGAGATGAAGGTGATGGTGTTGTGGTTTATTTAGATAGGGAGAAGAAGAACTAGTTATTGTTGTAAACTGAATTTAGGGTTTGGTCTGTGCAAAACTAATCCCCACACCTTACGCGTGATACTAGTTTGCGTGCTAGAGTCGATTCTCCTTTAACCTTTGGTTTTCTTCTTCTAAAACCAGGTTAATGACTTAAAGACTTCATTGGGATTGTGAATCTAGACCGATACTACTTTTCTCATAGTTGTGTGATCTGATCTTGCATCTTCTATCGTACGAGTACAATCATATTGATTGGCTTGAGATTGATATCTCTGATAGGCAAGATATAAAAAGTAATCACAAACATCTTCGTCTCATTGTTTTTGATTCCACAATATCTTGTTTCGCTACCATACGATTAATATTGTTGTGAGGTGATTGATAACTCTAGGCTGTTCTTCGGGAATATAAGATTGGATTATCAATTGGTTCCTGTTCACCTTGATTTATCAAAATACGCAACAAAACTCGTAGGTATATTCGTGGGATACGGGTTTATCTTTTACCGTAGACTTTTCTGTGTGATACATATTTGTTTATTAAAGTCTTCGACTTTGGGTCGTAGAAACTCTTAGTTGTGGGTGAGATCATCTAAGGGAATTAAGTGCGCAGTATCCTGCTGGGATCAGAGGCGTAGGGAGCATAACTGTACCTTGGATCAGTGTGATATTGATTGGAGTTCAACTACAGTCTAGACTGAAGTTAATTTGGAGTAGTCTAGTATATGTAGCGGCTTAATACAGTGTGCGTTCAATATGGACTAGGTACGGGGTTTTTCTGCATTTGCGGTTTCATCATTAACAAAATTCTGGTGTCTGTGTTATTTCTATTTCCGCATTATATTGTTTTATCTTTATAATTGAAATAATACAGGTTGTTGATAGACGCATTTATGTGTCTAATTTGTCCCAATTGTTTATATTGTTAGTGCTCGATTTTGTACTTATTTGGTTATTTTATGTCTTTGTAGGTGTTTTTGGAGAAATAAGCTTTTGCGGCGAAATTGACTAAAAAGTGGTTTTTGCGCTCGTGGGAGAAAATTACTATACGGACTCTACAAGACATAAGGGACCTGTTAGAAGCGATTAGACCCATCTAATTGGGCTGGATAAGTCACAAAATCCACACAAAGTCAAGACAGTGCACACGGTCCCTGTTTAGGGTTTTGAATTGGTTTGAAAGAGTTGGGAGATATTCTTGCGTGGGATATACTTCAAAGCAGTTTAGTCCAAGTCCTAGAAGATATTTGAGTCGAGAGAATAGCTAAAAACAGCCTGGAACGCAACAAGAAGAAGATTATTCTTCAAACAACACGTGAAGAATAAGAGATTTATTCTCGAATTTGATCGAGTTTCTAGGGAATCTGAAGGATATATAAGTGTTGGTTTACATCAAAGAAAGGTTAGAAACCCTTAGGAGAGAGTTTAGAGTCCAGGAGAGCCGAGGAGAAGCAATTATAGAGGAGACAACGCTGCTGCTGCTGCTGCCATTAAAGCTTCTGAAGAACACGAAGAACAGACTGCTCAGAGCAGTCTTATTTTCTGCAGCGTCAACAGCAGCAGAGGGGTGTCGTTGTTTTACTGCATCTCACTGGTATCGTTTCTTTCTGGACGAATTTTGTAGGTCACAGAACTACTGTTTTATATTTTTCACTCGTTTAATCATATTTTGAGCATCAAGTATGTATTTTGAGAACATGATTATTATGAGTAGCTAAACCCCAATACTGGGATGATGGAGGAAACCATTCTTTATGCATGAGTAATTTTATTTAATTCTTTTATGACTATTTGCACTATTATGAATGGAATTATGAATTTTATTGATTATTTGTGATTTTGTCTGATGATGTATGCTTAATCCATGAGATTCTTGATGCATCATGCTTATTATTTACATATAATACTTACAAAATATATTTTTGGCAAAGTAAGAGTCGATATTTGTTATCAATATAAGCTTTAATTGTCTAGAATTAATAATTGAATCGCATGAGTATAAGAATTGGTGAAATCCTGAGTCCCAGTATCTCTTGATCCTGTGACAATTTTGTATATATTTTTTGTTTTTAAATCTATTCAAGTCCGAGCATCGAATCCTTATTTACCGCAATCGAATTACTACAACAAAATGGCGCCGCCGACGCGGACTTGTATATAGATTTGTTTTTAGGTTTATTATTTTATTTTATTTTTACTATTATTTGTTCCTTTTTACGTTTCTTTTTGTGTCTTTGATTTACAGGTTCGAAGTGGAATACTAAGGACTTGGGAACAAAAAGCTTAAAGCTTAAAGCTAAAAGCTAAAAGAGAAGAAGAAAAAGACATAATTTTTTTTTTTAGGATTTAATTTTTATTATTATTTTTTTTTTGTATATAGCTTTTATTTATTTATTTTTAGAATTTGTAAATAGGCTTTATTTTTCATAATTTTTGTAATTTTGGACTTTTTATTTGGACTTTATTCTGGACTTTGGACATTATTTTTAAAACCCTACGGAAGGGTTATAAATTAAAAAAATAAATTAAATACAAACTGTTTGCAGGGAAGGACGACGATTACGATATCGTCTCGGCCCCTCGGGTTAGTACATGACATAGGAGTCGTGGCCCGAGTCGACTTCAACGGTTCATCCCCCGTCTGGTACGGGAGGTAAGTCCAATCGAAACACCCGCGAATCTCCTGCAAGCGGGTTACTGTCTGCCTTAAGGTGATAATTGTTTGAGGACGAACCGGACTGTCTTTATTTTCCTAGTAAAGGGCAAGGCCTGGCCTAAAAAAGATAAGGGTTCGGATTTCATCACCGTTCCCTTCTTGCCCGCCTTAGGAAAACGAAACCAAACGCGAACCTAAGCCTAAAATTTTGAATAGAACGAGACCAATAGGGTAACGAGCTTAATAGGAAACTCGTTCGAAAAATATTGGTTGCTCTTTAAGCACATTTCAAAGTTCATGATGGTTTTTGTGCGTTGAATGCGTGACTGCGCCGCCTTGTGATAGCGGTGAGGCCTTGGGTATCAAAGCTCCACTGAGTTTCCCTCGCCTCGATTCAACTTACATTAGCTCGGATTGATTCCAGAGGGGTGTGCTCAAATTGTAACGAATTCCTTTTCGAAGGAATAGAAGCTGGTCTAGAAAACAATCTAAGTGGAGCCATCATGCTTTTTGTTTGCTAGAAATCTTTAGGTTTGTTTTGGTGGAGTCGAGTCGGCCTTGTTTGTGGTTGTGTAAAATTCCCTTGTAATTAAGAATGTCGAACTGGTATGATAGAAGCCAATACAATGAATATCGACCTGAATTTGAATATGGACATCATCAGTATTATGACCATAGTGAGAATAGTGACTGGGGACGCCAACCTTTTCAAGGTTATGGTTCATACCATGGTGAGCCCAATTACTATCCGCACGCGCATCAGTCATACGAGCAAGAAGATTATAATACTAGTTCTTCGTCTTTAGAGGATACAATCAAACTTTTGAAAAGTAGTCCTTATTATGATCCTTCAGTTCCTATTCCTTCTCTAGAAGAGACTCTCAGGAATTTAGCTGAGTCATCACGTCAGTTAGCTGAACAGACGTATAAATTAGATGAGGTGAATAATGTAGTTATGGACGAAAGAACTGCAGCAACAACTGAATCTGTAGAAGATATCCTCAATAGATTAACTCAAAACTTAGATCCTACACTAAGGGAACTTTCTTTGGAAGAGACCCTTGAGAGGATAGCTGAGTCGACACGTAGACTTGAGTTAGAGACGACCGAAAGTATTGCTCGAAATAACTTGAATTGCCAATATAGTGTATCCAATAATACCCTTGAGAATGAAGATACTTTTTCACATAATCAAGATAACGAGGTTATAATTGGTAACACTACTTATTTAGATAAGGTTCAATCATCTTCGTACTATTATGATGATGAGGATAGTAGTGATGAAGAATTTGAAACATGTAGGCATAGTAATCAGGAATCTAGTAATCCAATTGAGCTTTATAGTGATTATATTATTTCTACTTCAAATCCAAATAATTTTTATGATTATTCACCTATTCAAAAGGACGAGGATTTGATTAGGGATACCACCGTTTTAGACGATGTAGTTTTTCCTTTTGATTACGAAGCCGATAGTGGTTTAGAGGAACGGGTTCATTTCGAAAATACTGTTTTAGAGTCTAGCGACTTAGAAATAATAGTCTTGGAAGAAGAAGATAGACCCGTAGAGATGAGTAAAGATGCACTACCTGATAATAACTTAGAAGAATCTCTTGAATATTTTAAGGACTCTGAAGATATGGAAATTCAAGAAAAAATTAGAGGTCTATCTAGAGAAACTGAAAACTCTAAGTTTGGGGGTGATTATCACTTCCCTAGTGCCTTACCTTTAACTCTCAGAAAGTCCCCACACTTAGGACTTGACATCAATGCCTCAACCATTTTACAAGATTACTTTCATACTCGTTTTCCTGAACCTAGTGATGTCCATAAGGAAGTTCAGTTGTTAGAAACCCATCCTCTGGTGGATGAGGTTAGACCAGGCTATGATACTAAGATCGACTTTGTTTTCCCACCAAATATTTTTCAAAAAATTGTGGGAACGTATAAATTTCAAATGTGTCAATTATTAAGTTCTGAGACTAAACCTAATTACTTTAGGATATTAGAATCGACACATTTTCTTAAGAATGACCACTACTCTCACTGTGGTCAATTATGTAAGTCAAACCTGATTAACTTAGAGGATCCTCAATTATTTAGGTTATTATTTTGTGCTTCTAAGTTCTTATTTAAGTACTTACAGACTCTAGGACCTAATAATTCGGATCTCAATTTTGAGAAGTTGCAGCCTAAAGAAATATATTTAGACCCTTTTATGGAACCTGAACCTGAACCACAATTAGATATAGATATCTTAATCAGGAAACTAGGTAAGTGCATGCTAGTCTTGTACATTTTCTTGGTTCACTGCAGTTTCCTTTTGTCAGCTCTTTTTGGTTTTAAAGACCCACAGTTATTCCGGCTACTGTTATACGGTTCGAGTTGACTAATCCTTTTCTAGTCTGGCTGAAGACTTTAAACTTAGCACTTCTTGGGAGGTAACCCAATCTCATGCAACCAGGTAATATCCTTCCGTAACTCTTTCACTTCAAATGGTAACAGTTTCTCCTTGTTCATGCTTTTAATTTCATCTTTAAAACATTGAGGACAATGTTAGGTTTAAGTTTGGGGGTATGGGAGAAACTTCTTAGTTGCAGTATGAATAAATAAACTCCAGAGCCTAGAAATTTATGCTTATTTAGGATGGCACTAACCAATCTAAGTGGATGGAAGCATTTTGATTGTAGGAGTTTGAGGAACCAATCTGATTAGATGGAAACATCTAAAGAGTCTATTCATAAAAGCACAGAGCTCAGGTGTTAGAAATAACATGATAGTTTCACCATATCTCGTTGAGTCCTTTTCACTTCTATTTTTATTTTATTTTTTTTTAAACTATGTTTCTCTAAGTGATAGGTGGGGCCCACGATTCAAGTTGTTACCAATGCTAGGGTGAATTAGAGTGATTGAGATACCATGAAAAAAAAAAAAAAAAAAAAAAAAAAAAAAAAAAAAAAAAAAAAAAAAAAAAAAAAAAAAAAAAAAAAAAAAAAAAAAAAAAAAAAAAAAAAAAAAAAAAAAAAAAAAAAAAAAAAAAAAAAAAAAAAGAAGAAAAAAAAAAAAGAAAGAAAGAAAGAAAGAAAGAAATTGAGACCAGACCATTTGACCAAAAGGAATAAATTCAATAAAGTCGACCACTGGTACCCTTGTATATGCCAGTTGTGTTGACCTAGAGTTAGGTTATCGACCACTGGTACCCTTGTATATGCCAGTGTGTTGATATTAGTCAGACTAGTATCTCAATCCATTAGGATAGGTTCATTTTGGCGGAGGCCTTCAGACAGATATGGGAAACGTCGTTCACTTAGTAAACATCAAAACCATCTATGTTTTCTATATCCATCTTCTTGATCTATCCATGTGATTAGTTTTGACTCCGAATATGATGTCCATAGTGCAACTATCTGAGTAGAGCTCTGTCACTTTATATGAATTTTAGTATGCTTGAGTGCAAACTCGTGTACAGCAATTGGAATTTCGCATCAGGGTACTTCTTCCTGTAGTCAATAAGTATGCCAACCAAGGAGATTCTTTAGTGCCTTCCAAGGTTCTGCGTAGATATCTAAACTCTGGAGTATTAAGGTTTTGTGGGTACACCTCTGGTAAACCCCCCGGAGACAACACTCCGCCACTAGGTCCACCTAGTGGTTTAACGGCTTACTGCACGTGCTAAGTGTAGTCATTTTATTTTAGATTAGATTTGCTCGAGGACTAGCAAATAATAAGTTTGGGGGTATCTGATAGACGCATTTATGTGTCTAATTTGTCCCAATTGTTTATATTGTTAGTGCTCGATTTTGTACTTATTTGGTTATTTTATGTCTTTGTAGGTGTTTTTGGAGAAATAAGCTTTTGCGGCGAAATTGACTAAAAAGTGGTTTTTGCGCTCGTGGGAGAAAATTACTATACGGACTCTCACTTTGGATAAGGGGTAACCTAATTACTAAGGGGCACCCCATTTCAGGGCATATACTAAAGGGACACCGGAACTGGATAGGGGGAGGTCATCTTCAAAGTTTGTGGGTTTTGGCGGAAAAAAAGGCAGCAGCGTCAACAGTTTTGGATCAAGGATTTGAGCGACCTAGGAGGCGATTCAATGGGCAAATTTGCTACCCACGGACTCTAAAAGACATAAGGGACCTGTTAGAAGCGATTAGACCCATCTAATTGGGCTGGATAAGTCACAAAATCCACACAAAGTCAAGACAGTGCACACGGTCCCTGTTTAGGGTTTTGAATTGGTTTGAAAGATTTGGGAGATATTCTTGCGTGGGATATACTTCAAAACAGTTTAGTCCAAGTCCTAGAAGATATTTGAGTCGAGAGAATAGCTAAACACAGCCTGGAACGCAACAAGAAGAAGATTATTCTTCAAACAGCACGTGAAGAATAAGAGATTTATTCTCGAATTTGATCGAGTTTCTAGGGAATCTGAAGGATATATAAGTGTTGGTTTACATCAAAGAAAGGTTAGAAACCCTTAGGAGAGAGTTTAGAGTCCAGGAGAGCCGAGGAGAAGCAATTATAGAGGAGACAACGCTGCTGCTGCTGCTGCCATTAAAGCTTCTGAAGAACACGAAGAACAGACTGCTCAGAGCAGTCTTATTTTCTGCAGCGTCAACAGCAGCAGAGGGGTGTCGTTGTTTTACTGCATCTCACTGGTATCGTTTCTTTCTGGACGAATTTTGTCGGTCACAGAACCACTGTTTTATATTTTTCACTCGTTTAATCATATTTTGAGCATCAAGTATGTATTTTGAGAACATGATTATTATGAGTAGCTAAACCCCAATACTGGGATGATGGAGGAAACCATTCTTTATGCATGAGTAATTTTATTTAATTCTTTTATGACTATTTGCACTATTATGAATGGAATTATGAATTTTATTGATTATTTGTGATTTTGTCTGATGATGTATGCTTAATCCATGAGATTCTTGATGCATCATGCTTATGATTTACATATAATACTTACAAAATCTATTTTTGGCAAAGTAAGAGTCGATATTTGTTATCAATATAAGCTTTAATTGTCTAGAATTAATAATTGAATCGCATGAGTATAAAAATTGGTGAAATCCTGAGTCCCAGTATCTCTTGATCCTGTGACAATTTTGTATATATTTTTTGTTTTTAAATCTATTCAAGTCCGAGCATCGAATCCTTATTTACCGCAATCGAATTACTACAACAGTTGTGCATTGTAGATCATCAATTAGAATATCCAACCTTTGGTTGTTGATTTTCATTGATTAATCCTTGGATATTGGTCTTTGCTACCATCCAAGTTATTCCTTGTATTTGATTAAGACTCGCTGATTTTATTAGGTCGAGTAAATCAAACCAAGAGAGATATATAAAATCGTTGATATACTTTTGATTGATTGAGTCTTGTTCATTCTCTTAAAAGTTTATTCGAGTTTGTCCATATAGATTTCTAAGTGAAATATTTGGTGGTATTGTTAGACCCCCGCTTTTTCAATTGGTATCAGAGTAGGCAAACATGTTTAAGACCTTACAAGTTTGTGTTTGTAGCGATCAACCTCTATGGACGATAAGTACGTCTCTGATAACGCAACACCAGTTCAGAGCCACTCACGTAAGTCTCAAAGGGTTTGAATTTCTGAGAAAAACTCAAAAACTTGTCCATTTACTGAATCTGCTTTCGACTGGAAAAAATCTCTTGACGAACAGTTGGATGATCTTTCAGATGATAGTGATTCAGAAGAAGGACAAAGTATTGATGAGGAAGTCTCTCAATATATCAAGTTGTTTTATCGTGCCTTGAAAGAAAAGAAGTCAACAACCTGCTTGAGTAAATACATGGGTCCTCTTTGTCAAGAAAACATAAAGTTGAGAAAACTCTTTAAAGGATATGATGGTGGATATAAACTCTTATAATCTACCGTTAAAGATCGTGAAGAAGATGTACGCACAAAAAATCTGAATGTGATAATGTTTTTCGAAATCTCTTCGTGTTGAAAGAAAGACTTGCGAAAACTGAAGCAAGATATGACTCTCAACAAAAACGTTTTAGCGACAAAGAGCGTAGTCTTCTCGCCAAAGAAAAATCCTTGGAGACTGAGCTTGCAGCTGCTCTTAATAAAGCAAAATCACTAGAAGAGAGTCTGAGTAGATTCAATTCTAGCTCTACAAAATTATCTTCTATGCTTGGAGCATGTAAAGAACACCGTGATAAACGTGGTATGGGCTATAAAGGAATAGACGCTCCAAAAACTAGTAAGATCAACTTTGTTAAAGATAGTGATAATTCTCCATGTGAAAAACCTTTGGCAGCTTGCAATGGTCCCAAAAACAAGAATTCTGCTATTTCTAAATCTGCTCACAAGAGAATAGTTAAAAATAATTCCTTTAACTGCTATTACTGCGGGAATAAAGGACATTTTGAGCGAAGATGTCGTTATCGGATGAGGAATGAAAAGATTCATAACATTCTTACTTGGATGTCTAAATAAGTCATTAAACCGGTTTCACACATTGTTGGAAAAGGCACTTTAAACACTCAAGGAATGTACTATGATAAATCCTTTCTTAATTGTGTGTTCAAAAAAAAAAATGCCTACAATGGAAGAATGAAGCGTGGCGAAAGGGTGACTGACCCTGCAAAAAGAAAAAAAGCATAGGAGAAAGAAAGAAAAGTTGAGTTCCTCATCTCTCCCTGAATAAAGCTGCAAATCCAATACTTCCGCTCCAGACTTCTTACATATCAACAATCGAGTCTCAGATCTAAAAATTATGTAAACAGACTCAAACGGAGCATCAAGAAAACATGGAAAATAGTTGACTCAGGTACTCCTAACCCTTTTCTTGATAAAAATTCTTCATCTATGACGATTAATGTCTCTTTAAATACCCTTGATAAATGAAGAGAAGAAGTGAATATTGATGAGCAAGATGCTCATCTTAATACACCATGACTGCTTAAAGTTGCATTCCTCTTTTATGTAAAAGATGGATGCTCTTTGTTCTCAAGATGTTCATCTTGAGAAATTTTTCAAGATTGTATGAAGTTCTTTGTTAAGTTTTTTTCAAAAAAATTCTTCTCTTGTCCTCGTGTTCCTTCATCCCTTCTCCGAGTGTCTTTCTCTCGGCAATTCTCTTTGCATAATTGAGCTTATCCTTTCTCAGGGTCTCACATGTGTGATTGACCAAGTACACATATCGAACCCACACGAACGTCATTGTTCCTAGGGTTTCTTGGAACACCTTATAAATACAGTTTTCCATAAGGTCAAAAGATTCCACTGAACTCTTTTTTTTACACAATGGATGGAAGCAACAAGGTTGATGAAGTTGAGAAGGGCAATATTCTTGAGTTGAATCTTGTTTCTATAACATGCTTTCATGATGTTGATCATGAAAACAAACTACCAGTTCAGATGTCATCACAACTGGTAGGAAATCTTCTTCGAGACTTTGAAGTAGTACGTGAACAACTCGGAATTGCAACAAGGAATCTTGATTTTCTGAAAAACAAACTGAAGAAGGCAACTGATGAGCTCGTCCATGTTCAATCTATAGTTGCTGACAGAGTTTAGGGTGTTTTAATCATGTTTCTTGTTTTATTTGCCTAGTATGTCTTCTTTTTGGCTTAGTTGGAAGAATAACTAGTGCTTGGAATAACAATGATTGTGACTACACATAACTATTATTTTCATCTTCTTGTTTTTTAGGTTTATTTGGTTTAAATTCTAAAAACTGTTTGAGAGATGATTTTTGCAGTATTTAACCTTTATGATTTGTTATATTGCAATATGTTATGGGATATGTGTGTTTACATCCGTGAACTTGATTGTCCCATACTTTGTCAAAAGTAAAGTCGTTTGTGATCGGTATTCATGTATTGATTAAAGAATGAATGGACTTTTGACAAATACAAAAGTTAAGCCTATATTTTCAATTCTTGATGGAAGATAGGTTAAAATATTTTGTGAACAAGGATTATGTCTATTAATTGTCGTTATGCAAATAGTGATGTAAGATAGAATGAATCCTTGTGTATTCCACAGTATTGATCTTCACGGATCCATGTTTTATGTATTACTGTGAGGCTCCGTAATGTGTCTTATGTAATACCCAGTCCAAATTTTAAGGGTATTTTTGTATATTGATAAAAGGGTAATTTCGTAATTTGACATTCTTAAATTATCTTAGGGAGCCAGTGGTTGATCGAAGACGTCATTAATGTTCTTTTTACTAATTGATTATATTTGATTGATTTTAGCTAGAATATAAATAATTGATGGAGCTTGAGATGTGGCATGTTGACATTTGTGAAACTTGATATTTAATTATGTTAACAAAAATACAAAATTTGTTTTGCGTGAGCTTATGAATGTCTTCAGAATTTATTTTTAGTAAGTGTGTACATATTATTAGGTGTCACTTTATAAATATAAATAATATAATTAAGTATTGATTATATTTTTGGTAATGTTTACATTTGTTAATTTAATTATAAAAAATATAATTGCTAGTTGTCACTTGAGGTGGAAATGAAAATAAATAGTTTTATTAATGACTTGTTGCATGTCTCTATATAATTGGTTGGTGATTGAATATATGGTAAATATAAATAAAGAAAAATTGCTTTCCTTAGTTGTCACGATTAGTGATTAATGAAATTTTGCATGGATTTTAAATGGAAAATTTGAACTATTTTGGTAATTT